>NC_137926.1:0-220000 GCF_963457725.1 Sprattus sprattus | reverse complement strand
AGGAACAACCCGTCGCAGAGCTGGCTCTTTCTTATAAACTACTACTCCTTATTTACCAAATCATTTTAGGTGTGGCGCAGGGTAAGGAGGACATAATTTGCCTCGGCACTGAAAATCGACTCCCCGAAGTGGAAAGCAGACTTCGTGGCGCAACGGTAGCGCGTCTGACTCCAGATCAGAAGGTTGCGTGTTCAAATCACGTCGGGGTCAAAAAGCATGTTCCTTTTCATTGACAAAATAAGTCAACGCATATTGAGCAATGAAAACCCTTGGCCTCGTGAATTTGATGCCATTACTGAACTTTGAGCGATTTTGGTGGAATATGCAAAGTGCACAGCTCGCTCCTTTTTGACATTTCAAGTTTCTGAGACTCGTGCAGCTGCATTGAGTCGAAATACAAAGGGCGGCACTTAAGCTCACAGTGTACAGCTGACGGCAACAGCAACCGGTACAGTCGGCAGAGATCTGGACAAGGATCTTACCCTAACCGCCCCTTGGTTCTTGCAATAGAGAACATGTCTGATCTTAAAGCTATCGCCTGAACAGGGACTTGAACCCTGGACCCTCAGATTAAAAGTCTGATGCTCTACCGACTGAGCTATCCAGGCTTCTGGAGAAGGAACAACCCGTCGCAGAGCTGGCTCTTTCTTATAAACTACTACTCCATATTTACCAAATCATTTTAGGTGTGGCGCAGGGTAAGGAGGACATAATTTGCCTCGGCACTGAAAATCGACTCCCCGAAGATGGGAATCTCTATGATGTATTACATCCAATAAAACAAGAAATGCTTATTTCATAGCTGTGGAAGTGCGACAACTTTGCTTCACAGGAACCAAGCTGGATGAGTTGGTATTCCTGCTCTGTCATATTGTATGTTGAAGCGTAAACTTTGCTGCTCTGTCCATTTTTTTGTCGTAGGACTGGAAATGCTGTCTGACCACTGATATTAACTATCATAATGTAATGTTGTTAATTGGAGCTTGAATGTCTTGTGTAATGTGTTTATCCTCGTGCTGTGAAGTACCTTCTTCTAGGTTTTTCACGTTTTTCAGTTGTGTAAATAAAGCGCTAAAGCGCCACCCACAGGCGTGAGGTATGTACTACAGTCGGTTCACCACAATCTGCTGCCTCCGTGTTTACGCAAATCTCTCGTTGCCAGCCTCCGTATTTACGAAATTAAAAGATTTGATTGGTGTGAAAAGTAAATCCGATTCGGAGGCCCTAGACCTAAGTGCGACAACTTTGCTTCACAGGAACCAAGCTGGATGAGTTGGTATTCCTCCTCTGTCATATGTTGAAGTGTAAACTTTGCTGCTCTGTCCATTTTTTTTTCGTAGGTCTGGAAATGCTGTGGGTCAGCTGTGATGGCCGAGAGGTTAAGGCGTTGGACTTGAAATCCAATGGGGTTTCCCCGCGCAGGTTCGAACCCTGCTCGCAGCGAATCTTTGACTTGTTAGAGATCTTAATCTTCCCCTTGAGACATAAGATGGGAATCTCTATGAAGTATTACATCCAAAAAAACAAGAAACGCTTATTTCATAGCTGTGTAAGTGCGACAACTTTCCTTCACAGGAACCAAGCTGGATGAGTTGGTATTCCTGCTCTGTCATACTGTATGTTGAAGCGTAAACTTTGCTGCTCTGTCCATTTTTTTGTCGTAGGACTGTGAATGCTGTCGGTCAGCTGTGATGGCCGAGAGGTTAAGGCGTTGGACTCGAAATCCAATGGGTTTCCCCGCGCAGGTTCGATCCTTGCTCGCAGCGAATCTCTGACTTGTTAGAGATCTTAATCTTACCCTTGAGACATAAGATGGGAATCTCTATGAAGTATTACATCCAACAAAACAAGAAACGGTTATTTCATAGCTGTGTAAGTTCTTAACTTTGCTTCACAGAAACCAAGCTGGATGAGATGGTATTCCTGCTCTGTCATACTGTATGTTGAAGCGTAAACTTTGCTGCTCTGTCCATTTTTTTGTCGTAGGACTGGAAATGCTGTCGGTCAGCTGTGATGGCCGAGAGGTTAAGGCGTTGGACTTGAAATCCAATGGGGTTTCCCCGCGCAGGTTCGATCCCTGCTCACAGCGGAGCTTTGGACTGTATACTTTGTTGCAAACACAGCATTCTTGAGATGCATCGCTCGTACGGTTAGAAGGCAAAACACGTGGGACGACAAACAACAAAATGGACTCTTGCGGCCAGCTGGTCCCTTACCTATGTGCATTTCAAGCTGTATAAGTCCTTTGGGTGTCTCTTAGTTGTGCTAGTAGTCCTTCTTTGGCCACATGCTTTAAAGCTTCTGCCCAGATTGGCTCCTTTCACATCATGATCTGTTTGTCCGAGGTGTACTTCACAGCAAGGCAACATTAAGTCTTACTTTTGCTGCTTTGTCAGGCACGCAAGGACGAGGTTCCCCACTGTATTGGTGGATGTATTTTTTACGACGGATTACTCAGATGTCTAGGCTGTGATGGCCGAGAGGTTAAGGCGTTGGACTCGAAATCCAATGTGGTTTCCCCGCGCAGGTTCGAACCCTGCTCGCAGCGAATCTTTGACTTGTTAGAGATCTTAATCTTACCCTTGAGACATAAGATGGGAATTTCTATGAAGTATTACATCCAACAAAACAAGAAACGCTTATTTCATAGCTTTGTAAGTGCGACAACTTTCCTTCACAGGAACCAAGCTGGATGAGTTGGTATTCCTGCTCTGTCATACTGTATGTTGAAGTGTAAACTTTGCTGCTCTGTCCTTTTTTTTGTCGTAGGACTGGAAATGCTGTCGGTCAGCTGTGATGGCCGAGAGGTTAAGGCGTTGGACTCGAAATCCAATGGGGTTTCCCCGCGCAGGTTCGAACCCTGCTCGCAGCGAATCTTTGACTTGTTAGAGATCTTAATCTTACCCTTGAGACATAAGATGGGAATCTCTATGAAGTATTACATCCAACAACACAAGAAACGCTTATTTCATAGCTGTGTAAGTGCGACAACTTTGCTTCACAGGAACCAAGCTGGATGAGTTGGTATTCCTGCTCTGTCATATGTAGAAGTGTAAACTTTGCTGCTCTGTCCATTTTTTTGTCGTAGGACTGGAAATGCTGTCGGTCACCTGTGATGGCCGAGAGGTTAAGGCATTGGACTTGAAATCCAATGGGGTTTCCCCGCGCAGGTTCGATCCCTGCTCACAGCGGAGCTTTGGACTGTATACTTTGTTGCAAACACAGCATTCTTGAGATGCATCGCTCGTACGGTTAGAAGGCAAAACACGTGGGACGACAAACAACAAAATGGACTCTTGCGGCCAGCTGGTCCCTTACCTATGTGCATTTCAAGCTGTATAAGTCCTTTGGGTGTCTCTTAGTTGTGCTAGTAGTCCTTCTTTGGCCACATGCTTTAAAGCTTCTGCCCAGATTGGCTCCTTTCACATCATGATCTGTTTGTCCGAGGTGTACTTCACAGCAAGGCAACATTAAGTCTTACTTTTGCTGCTTTGTCAGGCACGCAAGGGCGAGGTTCCCCACTGTATTTGTGGATGTATTTTTTACGACTGATTACTCAGATGTCTAAGCTGTGATGGCCGAGAGGTTAAGGAGTTGGACTCGAAATCCAATGGGGTTTCCCCGCGCAGGTTGGAACCCTGCTCGCAGCGAATCTCTGACTTGTTAGAGATCTTAATCTTACCCTTGAGACATAAGATGGGAATCTCTATGATGTATTACATCCAACAAAACAAGAAACGCTTATTTCATAGCTATGTAAGTGCGACAACTTTGCTTCACAGGAACCAAGCTGGATGAGTTGGTAATCCTGCTCTGTCATATGTTGAAGTGTAAACTTTGCTGCTCTGTCCATTTTTTTGTCGTAGGACTGGAAATGCTGTCGGTCAGCTGTGATGGCCGAGAGGTTAAGGCGTTGGACTCGAAATCCAATGGGGTTTCCCCGCGCAGGTTCGAACCCTGCTCGCAGCGAATCCTTGACTTGTTAGAGATCTTAATCTTACCCTTGAGACATAAGATGGGAATCTCTATGATGTATTACATCCAACAAAACAAGAAACGCTTATTTCATAGCTGTGTAAGTGCGACAACTTTGCTTCACAGGAACCAAGCTGGATGAGTTGGTATTCCTGCTCTGTCATACTGTATGTTGAAGCGTAAACTTTGCTGCTCTGTCCATTTTTTTGTCGTAGGACTGGAAATGCTGTCGGTCAGCTGTGATGGCCGAGAGGTTAAGGCGTTGGACTTGAAATCCAATGGGGTTTCCCCGCGCAGGTTCGATCCCTGCTCACAACGGAGCTTTGGACTGTATACTTTGTTGCAAACACAGCATTCTTGAGATGTATCGCTCCTAAGCTTAGAAGGCAAAACACGTGGGACGACAGACAACAAAATGGACTCTTGCGGCCAGCTGGTCCCTTACCTATGTGCATTTCAAGCTGTATAAGTCCTTTGGGTGTCTCTTAGTTGTGCTAGTAGTCCTTCTTTGGCCACATGCTTTAAAGCTTCTGCCCAGATTGGCTCGTTTCACATCATGATCTGTTTCTCCGAGGTGTACTTCACAGCAAGGCAACATTAAGTCTTACTTTTGCTGCTTTGTCAGGCACGCAAGGGCGAGGTTCCCCACTGTATTGGGGGATGTATTTTTTACGACGGATTACTCAGATGTCTAGAGTGTGATGGCGGAGAGGTTAAGGCGTTGGACTCGAAATCCAATGTGGTTTCCCTGCGCAGGTTCGAACCCTGCCCGCAGCGATTCTTTGACTTGTTAGAGATCTTAATCTTACCCTTGAGACATAAGATGGGAATCTCTATGATGTATTACATCCAACAAAACAAGAAACGCTTATTTCTTAGCTGTGTAAGTGCGACAACTTTGCTTCACAGGAACCAAGCTGGATGAGTTGGTATTCCTGCTCTGTCATACTGTATGTTGAAGTGTAAACTTTGCTGCTCTGTCCATTTTTTGGTCGTAGGACTGGAAATGCTGTCGGTCACCTGTGATGGCCGAGAGGTTAAGGCATTGGACTTGAAATCCAATGGGGTTTCCCCGCGCAGGTTCGATCCCTGCTCACAGCGGAGCTTTGGACTGTATACTTTGTTGCAAACACAGCATTCTTGAGATGCATCGCTCGTACGGTTAGAAGGCAAAACACGTGGGACGACAAACAACAAAATGGACTCTTGCGGCCAGCTGGTCCCTTACCTATGTGCATTTCAAGCTGTATAAGTCCTTTGGGTGTCTCTTAGTTGTGCTAGTAGTCCTTCTTTGGCCACATGCTTTAAAGCTTCTGCCCAGATTGGCTCCTTTCACATCATGATCTGTTTGTCCGAGGTGTACTTCACAGCAAGGCAACATTAAGTCTTACTTTTGCTGCTTTGTCAGGCACGCAAGGGCGAGGTTCCCCACTGTATTTGTGGATGTATTTTTTACGACTGATTACTCAGATGTCTAAGCTGTGATGGCCGAGAGGTTAAGGAGTTGGACTCGAAATCCAATGGGGTTTCCCCGCGCAGGTTGGAACCCTGCTCGCAGCGAATCTCTGACTTGTTAGAGATCTTAATCTTACCCTTGAGACATAAGATGGGAATCTCTATGATGTATTACATCCAACAAAACAAGAAACGCTTATTTCATAGCTATGTAAGTGCGACAACTTTGCTTCACAGGAACCAAGCTGGATGAGTTGGTAATCCTGCTCTGTCATATGTTGAAGTGTAAACTTTGCTGCTCTGTCCATTTTTTTGTCGTAGGACTGGAAATGCTGTCGGTCAGCTGTGATGGCCGAGAGGTTAAGGCGTTGGACTCGAAATCCAATGGGGTTTCCCCGCGCAGGTTCGAACCCTGCTCGCAGCGAATCCTTGACTTGTTAGAGATCTTAATCTTACCCTTGAGACATAAGATGGGAATCTCTATGATGTATTACATCCAACAAAACAAGAAACGCTTATTTCATAGCTGTGTAAGTGCGACAACTTTGCTTCACAGGAACCAAGCTGGATGAGTTGGTATTCCTGCTCTGTCATACTGTATGTTGAAGCGTAAACTTTGCTGCTCTGTCCATTTTTTTGTCGTAGGACTGGAAATGCTGTCGGTCAGCTGTGATGGCCGAGAGGTTAAGGCGTTGGACTTGAAATCCAATGGGGTTTCCCCGCGCAGGTTCGATCCCTGCTCACAACGGAGCTTTGGACTGTATACTTTGTTGCAAACACAGCATTCTTGAGATGTATCGCTCCTAAGCTTAGAAGGCAAAACACGTGGGACGACAGACAACAAAATGGACTCTTGCGGCCAGCTGGTCCCTTACCTATGTGCATTTCAAGCTGTATAAGTCCTTTGGGTGTCTCTTAGTTGTGCTAGTAGTCCTTCTTTGGCCACATGCTTTAAAGCTTCTGCCCAGATTGGCTCGTTTCACATCATGATCTGTTTCTCCGAGGTGTACTTCACAGCAAGGCAACATTAAGTCTTACTTTTGCTGCTTTGTCAGGCACGCAAGGGCGAGGTTCCCCACTGTATTGGGGGATGTATTTTTTACGACGGATTACTCAGATGTCTAGAGTGTGATGGCGGAGAGGTTAAGGCGTTGGACTCGAAATCCAATGTGGTTTCCCTGCGCAGGTTCGAACCCTGCTCGCAGCGATTCTTTGACTTGTTAGAGATCTTAATCTTACCCTTGAGACATAAGATGGGAATCTCTATGATGTATTACATCCAACAAAACAAGAAACGCTTATTTCTTAGCTGTGTAAGTGCGACAACTTTGCTTCACAGGAACCAAGCTGGATGAGTTGGTATTCCTGCTCTGTCATACTGTATGTTGAAGTGTAAACTTTGCTGCTCTGTCCATTTTTTGGTCGTAGGACTGGAAATGCTGTCGGTCAGCTGTGTTAGCCGAGAGGTTAAGGCGTTGGACTTGAAATCCAATGGGGTTTCCCCGCGCAGGTTCGATCCCTGCTCACAGCGGAGCTTTGGACTGTATACTTTGTTGTACTTGAGACTGTATACTTTGTTGCACTTGAGATGCATCGCTCGTACGCTTAGAAGGCAAAACACGTGGGACGACAGACAACAAAATGGACTCTTGCGGCCAGCTGGTCCCTTACCTATGTGCATTTCAAGCTGTATAAGTCCTTTGGGTGTCTCTTAGTTGTGCTAGTAGTCCTTCTTTGACCACATGCTTTAAAGCTTCTGCCCAGATTGGCTCCTTTCACATCATGATCTGTTTGTCCGAGGTGTACTTCACAGCAAGGCAACATTAAGTATTACTTTTGCTGCTTTGTCAGGCACGCAAGGGCGAGGTTCCCCACTGTATTGGTGGATGTATTTTTTACGACGGATTACTCAGATGTCTAAGCTGTGATGGCCGTACCTTGAGGCGAATGGACGGCAACGCTGTTCCTCACGCTATCCTCTACAATCGTGTACATTCCTCTACAATCTAATACATTAGACACACTTCGAACAATGGGGGTGCAAAAGAGCCAATCAGTTGTTAAGAAAACGACACCTCACAGGCGCACGGGTTTCTGGTTGGTGAGTGGGAGTGGCCGTTGCTACGGCAATCTCGCAGCTGATTGGATATTTCACGAGTTTGAAGACACCGCAGCTAGAGGTTTATCATTCTGAGGCAATCTAATTTCAAAGATAGCAGGCACCGTTGTTCGAGATTTATAAAGTAAGTAATCAATCAACAAATTATTTCATTAAACGTTAATGTTGACTTATTTGTTAAGATTGTAATCCATGTTTGGGGATGTTTTAGTCCGTCTAATGCTAGTTCAGACGAATATAAACAGTTAAGTGAACTGTCTAGTTAACATTAACGTTCACATAACTTTATCGTCTTACTTTACCATTTTCCCAGGCTAAAGTTATTCAAAATGATTACGGTGTGTCATCGTAACTGATCAACAAATGAATTCAATAAACAAATGTTGACTGATCGTAATTCATGTTTGGGAATGTTTTAGTCCGTCTTATGCTAGTTCAGACGAACATAAAAAGTTAAGTGAACTGTCTAGTTAACATTAACGTTCACATAACTTTATCGTCTTACTTTACCATTTTCCCAGGCTAAAGTTATTCAAAATGATTACGGTGTGTCATCGTAACTGATGGATGAATGTTTACGTGTATTAGCCTATGTTGTTTTTGTCGTTTACATTATACTGGGGAAATGGTATGGTTACTTGAACTGCCGTGTACCTTTATCGTCGAACTTTAGCATTTTCCCAGGAAAAAGTTATTCAAAATAATTACGGTGTGTCATTGTAACCGATGGGTTAATGTTTACGTGTAGTAGCCTATGGTGTTTTTGTCGTTTACATTATACTGGGGAAATGATTTCGTTTGAGCTAGGGATACAGTTACGAGAACTGCTGAGGTAACGTTAACGTTACTGCCCGGTATAGAAGCTCTAACGTTAATATCACAAGCCATTAAAATGACTGTTACTCTTAGCTATATTTACAGATTCGATGGGTGATCTGTTTATTCGTCTTCAATTAAGACTGAAATCTTTTTGCGGTAAAATGATGAAGCGTTGTTTATTTGATCCGACAAAAAAAATGTGTTTCTGACATCTAAGATTTCTCTAAGATAAATAACTGTCTAGTAGGCTACAACTTAAACGGTTTTATTTCGGTGAGCTGATGTGAAAAACATTGTTGTTGTTCTGGCTCTCATCTGGCTGAGGTGAATTTGAGATCACAGGCACTTACTTGAGTCAAATGTGACGTCAGCACGCTGATCACTGTGCTTTACGTGGCTGTTTATTATCAGTAGCTTACAGTTCATTGTCATTAGTCAAGACACTGTTCATTTGATAAATATAAAACTGAAGTAGGCTTTTAAAAAGTAAGTGCAGTCATTGATGAAGTAATCCCACCTCTCGCCTAATTATAAGATAGATAGATAGATAGATGGATACTTTATTGATCCCGAGGGAAATTAAGGTCATCCAGTAGCTTACACTTACAAACAAACATGAATAACAATAAATACAAAAATCACAATAAATACAAAAACAATACACATAGGGAGAACATGTACACATGGGGGTGGGGTGTTTACATATAACATATACATATAACAATGTGCTTTACATGTGACAGGGCTTTAAGTAGTGGAAAGTAGTGCAAAAGTGTTCCTGTGCATGTGTGGATAGTGCAAAGAGTCCTGTGCTTGTGTGTGTTGGGATAGTGTACAGTGATATAAATACTTAAATAAAGGAAAGCTCTCCTTTCAAAGTTTTGTTTTATATGTTATGTGACATTCAACCCTGATATCTGCAGAAATGCCAAAGACTGGTCCACCAGACTCCTACTGGGAAGAGGTCATGAAAAGGTATGCCATGGGGAAATTCAAGTTCTCCACAGGCAGGAGGCCGAAATCCACAAGGTGGAAGGCTGCCATTAAGTGCATTGACGCCTGTCCTTTGACGCCAATGTACGGTCAGTCCGTCCGTCATTTCGACATTTTCAGGAAAAGGATTGAGTGTCAATGTGGATATCACAAGGTAAGGATGAATTTGAATAGTTTGATTAAACATTTGAAGGTGGTGGTTACTAAAAGTAAATCTGCTTTAACTTTCTAATGACCAATTTGAATACTCTATCCTGGACCATGCATTGTTTTATCATCACTTGTACTTGAATTGTTCCACTATGTTTAACAGGGGGATCACAAAGTTAATTGGATGTATTGTCAGGCTTAGGGGAAATGTTAATATAAAATGTTTTTCACAGTCAGCTGCAGGGTCAGCAGGGTCAGCAGCCCCACAGACAGGCACACAGAGGCAAGAATCAGGCGAGGGTCAGTCAAGCACTTCCAGTGCTAAAAGCCTGCTGCCAGCATCAGCTGCACAGACCAGGTCAGACACAGCATCAGCTTCACAGACCAGGTTACCGCAGGCAGCACCAGAACCACCTCCACAGGCCAGGTTACCACAGGACGCATCAGCTGCACAGACCAGGTTACCGCAGACAGCACTAGCAGCTGCACAGACCAGGTTACCACAGGCAGCACCAGAACCAGCTCCACAGACCAGGTTATCACAGACAGCACCAGCACCAGCTCCACAGACCAGGACACCACAGAAAGCACCGAATCCGGTTAGAATTAGTGAGATGGACTCAATAACATGCTCTCTATGTAGCGAGGAGGTGAGCAGTTCTCGTTACACCCAGCACTTGTCTGACTACCATGTCCAAGAGCGGTGTGACCAGTGTGGGGTTAAAGTCTGGGGGGCAATTGGACTGCTACTACATATTGAATCGTATCATGATTTTCTACCTACCGCCCCTCCCACAGCATCACCGGTGATTCAATCATCTTCAAAGGCACCCCACAAATTCACACCACAGGCACCACACACACCACAGGCACCCCACACATTCACACCACAGGCACCACAGAGACCACAGGCACCCCACACATTCACACCACAGGCACCACACACATCCACACCACAGGCACCACAGAGACCACAGGCACCCCACACATCCACACCACAGGCACCCCACACATTCACACCACAGGCACCACACACATTCACATCACAGGCACCACACACATCACAGGCACCCCACACATTCACACCACAGGCACCACACACATCCACACCACAGGCACCACAGAGACCACAGGCACCCCACACATTCACACCACAGGCACCCCACACATTCACACCACAGGCACCACACACATTCACACCACAGGCACCACACACATCCACACCACAGGCACCACAGAGACCACAGGCACCCCACACATTCACACCACAGGCACCCCACACATTCACACCACAGGCACCACACACATTCATATCACAGGCACCACACACATCACAGGCACCCCACACATTCACACCACAGGCACCCCAGACATCACAGGCACCCAACACATTCACATCACAGGCACCCCAAAGAGGCATTGCTCTGAGGCCTTCTGACGTGGATTGGGCAAGTTTTCTGCCTAAGCAGTTCACACGAATTATAAAGCCAGCAGACCAGGAGTGGATTTCTCAGTGTCTTTATGAGCGCACTGGACAGCTCAGGCAAGATCATTCGCAGAACTGGTTCCATCCACCAAGCCCGTCCAAGCCCACAACATCACCTCCCGATCCACACAGCTACTACAGGCGGCGCATGTTTCTCTGGGCTCCAATGCGGATGTGGAGCATTCCTTTAAAATGCACAGTGTGCAATAGAAAGATGCACCACTCTGGAATTTATCCAAAAGTCAGGGAAGTGATTGATATTGACTCCAAATATTATTTGGTTGGAGGGGACTATCCCCGTTGCAGTAAATGCATGATCCCTGTCTGCCCTTGGAGTGTTGACATCCTCAAACAATTGGATCCCTCACACAGAAACAAATTCCCCGCCGTTTTAACTACTCACCTGGCACTGGACAGAAAGTGTGTAACCTTGATGAAGCCAAGAACTGTAGGGAATAGCTCAAGCTACCTCCAACAGGAAATCCACAGCGAGGAGTGGGCAAGACGGGCCGTTGATTACCTGTCTGACTGTGAACTCCACAAGAAGACATGTGTCCTCACCCTAACCCAAGCTGTGTATCAATGGCCACCACCCTATTGCCCCTTACCCCTGGCCCAGTGGTTTGAGACAGTGCATTCCAACGAGATCCTGGGTCATCTTGATGAGCTGAAAGGTGTCATCACATCAACCTATGGCAGGATCCTGAAGCTTGACTCTACCAAGAAGGTACATGTGAAGCTAAGATAACTTTTCATTGTTTTTGTATTGTATGTGGTTGTTTCTCTGATTTATATGTTAATCTTTATGTAGATCACAACAAAACTTGCCGGTGGAATAGAGGACACAGCCACGTGGATGACCAATATTGGGAACGAATTTGGTCAAGCTCTCAATTGTGTTCTGACCACTGGCGAGGGGGCTGGCATAGATGACCTGTGTCAGGGCATCGTCCAGAGATACCGGGATGCAGGGGAGCCAGAGCCAGATGCCATATATGTGGACAGGGACTGCTGCAGTGAAACAGGTGTGTGACCTTGAATGGTGTTGTGATGTTTTTTGTTCAAAATGTGTTACATTTCATAAACAATTTTAACAGTTTGACAGACATGCAATACAGTTATTTTAGGCTGTGTATTTTTTATGAATAAAGTACTTAATTTGTGATATGGTAGGCTGCCATCAGTTGCTGCCTGTTCAATAAAATGTAGCTTGGATACGACATACAGGTGCTTAATGATGTGGTGTGTTGTTTAATTGTACAGGTGTGGGTCCAGTTCTCACTTGGTTTCGACCGTGGAAATCCACAGTGAGACTGGACATATTCCATTTCATGAGGCGGTTCACCAAAGGCCTCACTACTGAGCACCAACCCCTGTATGGCACCTTCTGCTCGAAATTGTCCAGTTGCATCTTTGAGTGGGACAAGGATGACGTTGGGCATCTCAAAGAGGCCAAGAGGTCAGAGCTAAAAAAAAAACATCAGGGTCATGTTCCCACAGACGCCCAGGTGTTGTCCAACATCAGCTCCAGTGAGCTTTCCAAGCACTGCCGCCAGAAAACTCGAGGGGTTGAAGAGACTCGTAGTCTCATTCAACAACTGTTGGACTCAATGTGGGAGCTGACCGACACCACAGGTTTGAGTCTCATCAACCATGAGAGCATGGAGCGTGTGTGGGAGGTGCAACAGAAGCATTTGCCCTGCATCCAAGATCCACCGGGTGTACAGCTGTACACAAACATCGGGTCAAAATCCCAAAAGGGAGACAAAGCCCATGATGTCCTTAGATGTGGCAGGGGATCCTCTTCCCTGGAAAGCTTCCATCGACATCAGTGCAGTTTCATCCCAGGCAAGTTAAAACGGAACATCTTTGAGACATTTTTCTAATGTGTTGCTGAATTACTTGTCACAAGATTCTTAATTTTTGTTTGTCATCAATTCTTTTGTCTTGCTAGGGTGGAGATGCAATGCTCTGCATACCCAAATGTACATGCTGGAGGGGGCATCCAGGTGGAACGTGAATCGTGCACATCAAGCTCTCAATATGAGTGCTACATCAGAAACGAAACTGTACGATGTACGCTTGATGTGCAATCTAAGTGCCCTGAGCAACAGGGTACTTGGATCGACACTCCTGCCAGAGTTCATACCCCCTGGAAAACCCACTGGTAAGATTCTCAAGTAAAAAAGCAGGCACTGGGCAACATTCTTTTGGAGACCATACTCTCTGCCATTTAATTCTGTGATAATGCAACTGTTTTCTCACTCATTCTAATCAGTGTTTTTCTGCTGACTTATTGTGGCAGGTGAGCGTATTGCTGTGGAGTACCTGCTGGGGCAGTCTAACAGAGGAGACCTACTGACTTCACTTGAGCAGAGTGGAGAAATTAGTGACACTCTGCCAGAGATGCCTGGTGAAGTTCAGGAGGATGAGTGTGATGTCACAATATCAAGTGCCGCTGACATCACATTTCATGTGTCCGAGACTAACCCTGTTGTACCATCATCTCAGGTAATATGATGAAACTGAATGATCATCTGTCATCTGTCTGTACATTTGAACAGGAAAAGATAATTTGCAGACGGCAGTTTTCAAGATGTGTTGTGACTGACATCTCAAATCACTATTGTTTAATAACAATTACTTTAGGAATCAACATTTGATGATTCATCATTTGAGGACACCAGTGGGCCAAGCACATCAACTCAGGTAAAGTGGCTAATGTTGGATTATTGGAGATGCAGACTGGTTTTGTCTTCTTTATGAAATCAGTTTTGTAAGATTTGGTTTTGTTGTCATTTTGTTGGTCTGGTTAGGATGAGCGGTGTGATACGAGAGGAGTACCGGGGTGGGAGGCAGTTGATGACTTGGCAGGGTACCTGGTCAACCTCAACCGTACCATGACTGCATTGTCAACCTCCGAGACGGCGGAGATATTACGGTTGTGCACCCTTTTGCATGCCATCGACCAGTCTCCCACCAAATACTCGCTCAAATCAAAAAAGAACACCTTGTCAGGGCCATGGAGAGCTTCACGGAAGCGTAGTGGCTCTGCACCTGGCCAGCAAGCAGCTGAAAGGTAATTTATACATGTAATATTACGTATATATAAATATATATACATATATCACGATGAATACTAATTGATGAAATGCAATACTGATCCATCCAACATCCACAGACTTTTCATGACTCACGGCCAAGCTGCCCACAGACCTGATGTTAACAGGATCTCAGAGTGTGTTGCTCTGAGACTGTTTAAGGAGTTCAGGGAAGCCAGAAATAGGCCCAAGGACCACCGAAACAAGACCTTCCCCATTCCACAGTCAATTGTGATGACATACAGTCACATAAAGCAATTGATTGAAGACAGTCAGGACATACTGGAGCAGACCAACTTGGTGTTAGTGACTATTAACAACACCACAGTGTCCTCTTGGTGAGTTGAATTTTTCCGCTTATACACGTGGACATATTTTAATTAATCCAAACAATCCAAACCAACAATGCTTTTCTGCCATGTTTCTTCAGGCTGCAGGATCGGCAGAAGAGAACAAACCGGGATACCCTGCTTCAAGGGGTACAACTTCCCCAGCAGGTCCATGTAGCTGAGCAACCTATACTAGAAGCTAGGGACCTCCCATCTGCGCCTGTACAGCATGGACATGCTGCTTTGGAGTTCCAGGAACCGGAAAACCGCGAGGGTGAGGCAGTGATTCGCCGACGTCGCAGTGCCAGAGCAGTGTCTGACACACACACAGACACTGGACGACCCGCACCTGGTACTAGCTCCACCCAAGCAGCACAGCACTATCCTGGGTGGGACCGAGCCTACTGTCAGCAGGGTCAACGCTCAGCACCTCATACTCAGGACTGGTCCCCTTACCAGACCCCACCAGCTCCAACACCAATGCACCATTCTAAGGGCTGGTCCCCTTACCAGACCCCACCAGCTCCAACACCAATGCACCATTCTAAGGGCTGGTCCCCTTACCAGACCCCACCATCTCCAACACCAATGCACCATTCTAAGGGCTGGTCCCCTTACCAGACCCCACCAGCTCCAACACCAATGCACCATTCTAAGGGCTGGTCCCCTTACCAGACCCCACCAGCTCCAACACCAATGCACCATTCTAAGGGCTGGTCCACTTATCAGCCATCAACAGTACCATCACCAGCGCCTCACTTTCAGGACTGGTCCGATTACCAGCCATCACCAGTTCCATCACCAGCGCCCCACTTTCAGGGCTGGTCCGATTACCAGCCATCACCAGTTCCATCACCAGCGCCCCACTTTCAGGGCTGGTCCGATTACCAGCCATCACCAGTTCCAACACCAGTGCCTCCTTCTCAGAACTGGTCCCAATACCAGCCATCACCAGCTCCAACACCAGCGCCTCCTTCTCAGAACTGGTCCCCATACCAGCCACCACCAGTTCCAACACCAGCACCTCTTTTTCAGAACTGGTCCCCATACCAGCCATCACCAGTTCCAACACCAGCTCCTCGAAATCGGCAGCGCAAGTATAGACGGCGAAAGGCAGCTCGTGAGGATCAGGAGCGGGAGGCAAGAGGAGAGCCCCCAAAGAAGAGACAAACTATGGAACAGTACCACTACGTGGTAAGCTTTGTGGTCGGCCCAAAACTAAAGACACTGGCCATTCCCAGGTACGGGGTAAATGGTACTGTCCAGCATCAGGGCAGACCATTGAAGAGTGGAGGAGCACACTGTAATGTAAACACATTGTGTGCTTTTTTGTAAATAGTGTTGTGTTTCTATTTTGTGTGCCTTTTGTATGCATACACTGTGTTTTATATTTTGTGTTTCTTTTGTACATAGCTTCATTGTGTTTATATTTTGTGTGTTTGTGTTCTCATTTAAAAAAAAAAAAAAACAACAAAAAAAAACACAACTCTTGTGGTGTAATAGTAACACATACATCCATTCGTTGGTTGGAAGATTCCAGGTGCAAGTCCTGGCAAGAGTGTTTGATTTGTTGTTCGAATCAGTATTTAATTCAAAATGATTTCATTGTCAGTGGATCTGCAATTTTTTGGCATTTTTTCCTTCTTTCCTTTCTCTTTTCTCTTTTCTCCCCTTTCCCCCTTTCCCCTTTTCCTCCCCCCCCCTCTAGCAGTCCCTCTTCCCCCTTTCTTGGCCGAGAGGTTAAGGCGTTGGACTTGAAATCCAATGGGGTTTCGATCCCTGCTCACAGCGGAGCTTTGGACTGTATACTTTGTTGCACTTGAGACTGTATACTTTGTTGCACTTGAGATGCATCGCTCGTACGCTTAGAAGGCAAAACACGTGGGACGACAGACAACAAAATGGACTCTTGCGGCCAGCTGGTCCCTTACCTATGTGCATTTCAAGCTGTATAAGTCCTTTGGGTGTCTCTTAGTTGTGCTAGTAGTCCTTCTTTGACCACATGCTTTAAAACTACTGCCCAGATTGGCTCCTTTCACATCATGATCTGTTCGTCCGAGGTGTACTTCACAGCAAGGCAACATTAAGTCTTACTTTTGCTGCTTTGTCAGGCACGCAAGGGCGAGGTTCCCCACTGTATTGGTGGATGTATTTTTTACGACGGATTACTCAGATGTCTAAGCTGTGATGGCCGAGAGGTTAAGGCGTTGGACTCGAAATCCAATGGGGTTTCCCCGCGCAGGTTCGAACCCTGCTCGCAGCGAATCTTTGACTTGTTAGAGATCTTAATCTTACCCTTGAGACATAAGATGGGAATCTCTATGATGTATTACATCCAACAAAACAAGAAACGCTTATTTCATAGCTGTGTAAGTGCGACAACTTTGCTTCACAGGAACCAAGCTGGATGAGTTGGTATTCCTGCTCTGTCATACTGTATGTTGAAGCGTAAACTTTGCTGCTCTGTCCATTTTTTGGTCGTAGGACTGGAAATGCTGTCGGTCAGCTGTGTTGGCCGAGAGGTTAAGGCGTTGGACTTGAAATACAATGGGGTTTCCCCGCGCAGGTTTGATCCCTGCTCACAGCGGAGCTTTGGACTGTATACTTTGTTGCACTTGAGACTGTATACTTTGTTGCACTTGAGATGCATCGCTCGTACGCTTAGAAGGCAAAACACGTGGGACGACAGACAACAAAATGGATTCTTGCGGCCAGCTGGTCCCTTACCTATGTGCATTTCAAGCTGTATAAGTCCTTTGGGTGTCTCTTAGTTGTGCTAGTAGTCCTTCTTTGACCACATGCTTTAAAGCTTCTGCCCAGATTGGCTCCTTTCACATCATGATCTGTTTGTCCGAGGTGTACTTCACAGCAAGGCAACATTAAGTCTTACTTTTGCTGCTTTGTCAGGCACGCAAGGGCGAGGTTCCCCACTGTATTGGTGGATGTATTTTTTACGACGGATTACTCCGATGTCTAAGCTGTGATGGCCGAGAGGTTAAGGCGTTGGACTCGAAATCCGATGGGGTTTCCCCGCGCAGGTTCGAACCCTGCTCGCAGCGAATCTTTGACTTGTTAGAGATCTTAATCTTACCCTTGGGACATAAGATGGGAATTTCTATGAAGTATTACATCCAACAAAAAAAGAAACGCTTATTTCATAGCTTTGTAAGTGCGACAACTTTCCTTCACAGGAACCAAGCTGGATGAGTTGGTATTCCTGCTCTGTCATACTGTATGTTGAAGTGTAAACTTTGCTGCTCTGTCCATTTTTTTGTCGTAGGACTGGAAATGCTGTCGGTCAGCTGTGATGGCCGAGAGGTTAAGGCGTTGGACTCGAAATCCAATGGGGTTTCCCCGCGCAGGTTCGAACCCTGCTCGCAGCAAATCTCTGACTTGTTAGAGATCTTAATCTTACCCTTGAGACATAAGATGGGAATCTCTATGATGTATTACATCCAACAAAACAAGAAACGCTTATTTCATAGCTGTGTAAGTGCGACAACTTTGCTTCACAGGAACCAAGCTGGATGAGTTGGTATTCCTGCTCTGTCATATGTTGAAGTGTAAACTTTGCTGCTCTGTCCATTTTTTTGTCGTAGGACTGGAAATGCTGTCGGTCAGCTTTGATGGCCGAGAGGTTAAGGCTTTGGACTTGAAATCCAATGGGGTTTCCCCGCGCAGGTTCGATCCCTGCTCGCAGCGAATCTTTGACTTGTTAGAGATCTTAATCTTACCCTTGAGACATAAGATGGGAATCTCTATGAAGTATTACATCCAACAAAACAAGAAACGCTTATTTCATAGCTGTGTAAGTGCGACAACTTTGCTTCACAGGAACCAAGCTGGATGAGTTGGTATTCCTGCTCTGTCATACTGTATGTTGAAGCGTAAACTTTGCTGCTCTGTCCATTTTTTTGTCGTAGGACTGGAAATGCTGTCGGTCAGCTGTGATGGCCGAGAGGTTAAGGCGTTGGACTTGAAATCCAATGGGGTTTCCCCGCGCAGGTTCGATCCCTGCTCACAGCGGAGCTTTGGTCTGTATACTTTGTTGCAAACACAGCATTCTTGAGATGCATCGCTCCTACGCTTAGAAGGCAAAACACGTGGGACGACAGACAACAAAATGGACTCTTGCGGCCAGCTGGTCCCTTACCTATGTGCATTTCAAGCTGTATAAGTCTTTTGGGTGTCTCTTAGTTGTGCTAGTAGTCCTTCTTTGGCCACATGCTTTAAAGCTTCTGCCCAGATTGGCTCCTTTCACATCATGATCTGTTTGTCCGAGGTGTACTTCACAGCAAGGCAACATTAAGTCTTACTTTTGCTGCTTTGTCAGGCACGCAAGGGCGAGGTTCCCCACTGTATTGGTGGATGTATTTTTTACGCCGGATTACTCAGATGTCTAAGCTGTGATGGCCGAGAGGTTAAGGCGTTGGACTTGAAATCCAATGGGGTTTCCCCGCGCAGGTTCGAACCCTGCTCGCAGCGAATCTTTGACTTGTTAGAGATCTTAATCTTACCCTTGAGACATAAGATGGGAATCTCTATGAAGTATTACATCCAACAAAACAAGAAACGCTTATTTCATAGCTGTGTAAGTACGACAACTTTGCTTCACAGGAACCAAGTTGGATGAGTTGGTATTCCTGCTCTGTCATACTGTATGTTGAACTGTAAACTTTGCTGCTCTGTCCATTTTTTTGTCGTAGGTCTGGAAATGCTGTGGGTCAGCTGTGATGGCCGAGAGGTTAAGGTGTGGATTCAAAATCCAATGGGGTTTCCCCGCGCAGGTTCGAACCCTGCATGCAGCGAATCTCCACTTCCAAACGGATCAAGGTCCAGTCTTGTCTGTTTCCATAGTGAAGTGGTTATCACGTTTGCCTCACACGCGAAAGGTCCCCAGTTCGAAACTGGGTGGAAACAATCTCTTGTTTAAGGCTGTGGTCTGTCTTGAGACAAAAATCATATTAAGCCCACTTTACAAGAGCTCTCCCGTGCCAAATGGAGCAAGATAAGTATTGTATGTTTCCATAGTGTAGTGGTTATCACGTTCGCTTAACACGCGAAAGGTCCCCAGTTCGAAACTGGGTGGAAACAGTGTCTTGTTTATTGCTTTGGTCTGTCTTGAGACAAAATTCACATGAAGCCCACTTTACAAGATGTATCCAGTTCCAAACAGTCCAAGAAGCTGTCATGTCTGTTTCCATAGTGTAGTGGTAATCACGTTCGCCTAACACGCGAAAGGTCCCCAGTTCGAAACTGGGTGGAAACAGTCTCTTGTTTAAGGCTGTGGTCTGTCTTCAGACCAATTCTCACATAAAGCCCACTTTACAAGGTATCTCCACTTCCAAACGGAGCAAGGTCCAGTTTTGTCTGTTTCCATAGTGTAGTGGTTATCACGTTCGCCTCACACGCGAAAGGTCCCCAGTTCGAAACTGGGTGGAAACAATCTCTTGTTTAAGGCTGTGGTCTGTCTTGAGACAAAAATCATATTAAGCCCACTTTACAAGAGCTCTCCCGTGCCAAATGGAGCAAGATAAGTATTGTATGTTTCCATAGTGTAGTGGTTATCACGTTCGCTTAACACGCGAAAGGTCCCCAGTTCGAAACTGGGTGGAAACAGTGTCTTGTTTATTGCTTTGGTCTGTCTTGAGACAAAATTCACATGAAGCCCACTTTACAAGATGTATCCAGTTCCAAACAGTCCAAGAAGCTGTCATGTCTGTTTCCATAGTGTAGTGGTAATCACGTTCGCCTAACACGCGAAAGGTCCCCAGTTCGAAACTGGGTGGAAACAGTCTCTTGTTTAAGGCTGTGGTCTGTCTTCAGACCAATTCTCACATAAAGCCCACTTTACAAGGTATCTCCACTTCCAAACGGAGCAAGGTCCAGTTTTGTCTGTTTCCATAGTGTAGTGGTTATCACGTTCGCCTAACACGCGAAAGGTCCCCAGTTCGAAACTGGGTGGAAACAGTGTCTTGTTTAATGCTGTGGTCTGTCTTGAGACAACAATCACATTAAGCCCACTTTACAAGATATATCCAGTTCCAAACAGTCCAAGAAGCTGTCATGTCTGTTTCCATAGTGTAGTGGTTATCGCGTTCGCCTAACACGCGAAAGGTCCCCAGTACGAAACTGGGTGGAAACAAACTCTTGTTTAAGGCTGTGGTCTGTCTTCAGACAAAGTCTCACAGAAAGCCCACTTTACAAGGTATCTCCACTTCCAAACGGAGCAAGGTCCAGTTTTGTCTGTTTCCATAGTGTAGTGGTTATCACGTTCGCCTCACACGCGAAAGGTCCCGAGTTGGAAACTGGGTGGAAACAATCTCTTGTTAAAGGCTGTGGTCTGTCTTGAGACAAAAATCATATTAAGCCCACTTTACAGGAGCTCTCCAGTGCCAAATGGAGCAAGATAAGTATTGTATGTTTCCATAGTGTAGTGTTTCTCATGTTCGCTTTACACGCGAAAGGTCCCCAGTTCGAAACTGGGTGGAAACAGTGTCTTGTTTAATGCTGTGGTCTGTCTTAAGACAACAATCACATTAAGCCCACTTTACAAGATATATCCAGTTCCAAACAGTCCAAGAAGCTGTCATGTCTGTTTCCATAGTGTAGTGGTTATCACGTTCGCCTCACACGCGAAAGGTCCCCAGTTCGAAACTGGGTGGAAACAATCTCTTGTTTAATGCTGTGGTCTGTCTTGAGACCTAAATCAAATTAAGCCCACTTTACAAGAGCTCTCCAGTGCCAATTGGAGCAAGATAAGTATTGTATGTTTCCATAGTGTAGTGGTTATCACGTTTGCTTTACACGCGAAAGGTCCCCAGTTCGAAACTGGGTGGAAACAGTGTCTTGTTTAATGCTGTGGTCTGTCTTGAGACAACAATCACATTAAGCCCACTTTACAAGATATATCCAGTTCCAAACAGTCCAAGAAGCTGTCATGTCTGTTTCCATAGTGTAGTGGTTATCACGTTCGCCTAACACGCAAAAGGTCCCCAGTTCGAAACTGGGTGGAAACAATCTCTTGTTTAAGGCTGTGGTCTGTCTTCAGACCAAGTCTCACAGAAAGCCCACTTTACAAGGTATCTCCACTTCCAAACGGAGCAAGGTCCAGTTTTGTCTGTTTCCATAGTGTAGTGGTTATCACGTTCGCCTCACACGCGAAAGGTCCCCAGTTCGAAACTGGGTGGAAACAATCTCTTGTTTAAGGCTGTGGTCTGTCTTGAGACAAAAATCAAATTAAGCCCACTTTACAAGAGCTCTCCAGTGCCAAATGGAGCAAGATAAGTATTGTATGTTTCCATAGTGTAGTGGTTATCACGTTTGCTTTACACGCGAAAGGTCCCCAGTTCGAAACTGGGTGGAAACAGTGTCTTGTTTAATGCTGTGGTCTGTCTTGAGACAACAATCACTTTAAGCCCACTTTACAAGATATATCCAGTTCCAAACAGTCCAAGAAGCTGTCATGTCTGTTTCCATAGTGTAGTGGTTATCACATTTGCCTCACACGCGAAAGGTCCCCAGTTCGAAACTGGGAGGAAACAATCTCTTGTTTAATGCTGTGGTCTGTCTTGAGACAACAATCACATTAAGCCCACTTTACAAGATATATCCAGTTCCAAACAGTCCAAGAAGCTGTCATGTCTGTTTCCATAGTGTAGTGGTTATCACGTTCGCCTAACACGCGAAAGGTCCCCAGTTCGAAACTGGTGGAAACAATCTCTTGTTTAAGGCTGTGGTCTGTCTTCAGACCAAGTTTCACATAAAGCCCACTTTACAAGAGCTCTCCAGTGCCAAATGGAGCAAGATAAGTATTGTATGTTTCCATAGTGTAGTGTTTATCACGTTTGCTTTACACGCGAAAGGTCCCCAGTTTGAAACTGGGTGGAAACAATCTCTTGTTAAAGGCTGTGGTCTGTCTTGAGACAACAATCACATTAAGCCCACTTTACAAGATATATCCAGTTCCAAACATTCCAAGATGCTGTCATGTCTGTTTCCATAGTGTAGTGGTTATCACGTTCGCCTAACACGCGAAAGGTCCCCAGTACGAAACTGGGTGGAAACAATGTCTTGTTTAAGGCTGTGGTCTGTCTTCAGACCAAGTCTCACAGAAAGCCCACTTTACAAGGTATCTCCACTTCCAAACGGAGCAATGTCCAGTTTTGTCTGTTTCCATAGTGTAGTGGTTATCACGTCTCACGCGAAAGGTCCCCAGTTCGAAACTGGGTGGAAACAATCTCTTGTTTAAGGCTGTGGTCTGTCTTGAGACAAAAATCATATTAAGCCCACTTTACAAGAGCTCTCCAGTGCCAAATGGAGCAAGATAAGTATTGTATGTTTCCATAGTGTAGTGGTTATCACGTTTGCTTTACACGCGAAAGGTCCCCAGTTCGAAACTGGTTGGAAACAGTGTCTTGTTTAATGCTGTGGTCTGTCTTGAGACAACAATCACATTAAGCCCACTCTACAAGATATATCCAGTTCCAAACAGTCCAAGAAGCTGTCATGTCTGTTTCCATAGTGTAGTGGTTATCTTGTCGCCTAACACGCGAAAGGTCCCCAGTTCGAAACTGGGTGGAAACACTCTCTTGTTTAAGGCTGTGGTCTGTCTTCAGACCAAGTCTCACAGAAAGCCCACTTTACAAGGTATCTCCACTTCCAAACGGAGCAAGGTCCAGTTTTGTCTGTTTCCATAGTGTAGTGGTTATCACGTTCGCCTCACACGCGAAAGGTCCCCAGTTGGAAACTGGGTGGAAACAATCTCTTGTTAAAGGCTGTGGTCTGTCTTGAGACACAACTCATATTAAGCCCACTTTACAAGAGCTCTCCAGTGCCAAATGGAGCAAGATAAGTATTGTGTGTTTCCATAGTGTAGTGTTTATCACGTTTGCTTTACACGCGAAAGGTCCCCAGTTCGAAACTGGGTGGAAACAGTGTCTTGTTTAATGCTGTGGTCTGTCTTGAGACAACAATCACATTAAGCCCACTTTACAAGATATATCCAGTTCCAAACAGTCCAAGCAGCTGTCATGTCTGTTTCCATAGTGTAGTGGTTATCACGTTCGCCTCACACGCGAAAGGTCCCCAGTTCGAAACTGGGTGGAAACAATCTCTTGTTTAAGGCTGTGGTCTGTCTTGAGACAACAATCACATTAAGCCCACTTTACAAGATATATCCAGTTCCAAACAGTCCAAGAAGCTGTCATGTCTGTTTCCATAGTGTAGTGGTTATCACGTTCGCCTAACACGCGAAAGGTCCCCAGTTCGAAACTGGGTGTAAACACTCTCTTGTTTAAGGCTGTGGTCTGTCTTCAGACCAAGTCTCACAGAAAGCCCACTTTACAAGGTATCTCCACTTCCAAACGGAGCAAGGTCCAGTTTTGTCTGTTTCCATAGTGTAGTGGTTATCACGTTCGCCTCACACGCGAAAGGTCCCCAGTTCGAAACTGGGTGGAAACAACCTCTTGTTAAAGGCTGTGGTCTGTCTTGAGACAAAAATCATATTAAGCCCACTTTACAAGAGCTCTCCAGTGCCAAATGGAGCAAGATAAGTATTGTATGTTTCCATAGTGTAGTGGTTATCACATTCGCTTTACACGCGAAAGGTCCCCAGTTCGAAACTGGGTGGAAACAGTGTCTTGTTTAATGCTGTGGTCTGTCTTAAGACAACAATCACATTAAGCCCACTTTACAAGATTTATCCAGTTCCAAACAGTCCAAGAAGCTGTCATGTCTGTTTCCATAGTGTAGTGGTTATCATGTTCGCCTCACACGCGAAAGGTCCCCAGTTGGAAACTGGGTGGAAACAATCTCTTGTTTAATGCTGTGGTCTGTCTTGAGACAACAATCACATTAAGCCCACTTTACAAGATTTATCCAGTTCCAAACAGTCCAAGAAGCTGTCATGTCTGTTTCCATAGTGTAGTGGTTATCACGTTCGCCTCACACGCGAAAGGTCCCCAGTTCAAAACTGGGTGGAAACAATCTCTTGTTTAATGCTGTGGTCTGTCTTGAGACAAAAATCATATTAAGCCCACTTTACAAGAGCTCTCCAGTGCCAAATGGAGCAAGATAAGTATTGTATGTTTCCATAGTGTAGTGTTTATCACGTTTGCTTTACACGCGAAAGGTCCCCAGTTCGAAACTGGGTGGAAACAGTGTCTTGTTTAATGCTGTGGTCTGTCTTGAGACAACAATCACATTAAGCCCACTTTACAAGATATATCCAGTTCCAAACAGTCCAAGAAGCTGTCATGTCTGTTTCCATAGTGTAGTGGTTATCACGTTCGCCTAACACGCAAAAGGTCCCCAGTTCGAAACTGGGTGGAAACACTCTCTTGTTTAAGGCTGTGGTCTGTCTTCAGACCAAGTCTCACAGAAAGCCCACTTTACAAGGTATCTCCACTTCCAAACGGAGCAAGGTCCAGTTTTGTCTGTTTCCATAGTGTAGTGTTTATCACGTTTGCTTTACACGCGAAAGGTCCCCAGTTTGAAACTGGGTGGAAACAGTGTCTTGTTTAATGCTGTGGTCTGTCTTGAGACAACAATCACATTAAGCCCACTTTACAAGATATATCCAGTTCCAAACAGTCCAAGCAGCTGTCATGTCTGTTTCCATAGTGTAGTGGTTATCACGTTCGCTTTACACGCGAAAGGTCCCCAGATCAAAACTGGGTGGAAACAGTGTCTTGTTTAATGCTGTGGTCTGTCTTGAGACAACAATCACATTAAGCCCACTTTACAAGATATATCCAGTTCCAAACAGTCCAAGAGGCTGTCATGTCTGTTTCCATAGTGTAGTGGTTATCACGTTCGCCTCACACGCGAAAGGTCCCCAGTTGGAAACTGGGTGGAAACAATCTCTTGTTTAATGCTGTGGTCTGTCTTGAGACAACAATCACATTAAGCCCACTTTACAAGATATATCCAGTTCCAAACAGTCCAAGAAGCTGTCATGTCTGTTTCCATAGTGTAGTGGTTATCACGTTCGCCTCACACGCGAAAGGTCCCCAGTTCGAAACTGGGTGGAAACAATCTCTTGTTTAAGGCTGTGGTCTGTCTTGAGACAACAATCACATTAAGCCCACTTTACAAGATATATCCAGTTCCAAACAGTCCAAGAACCTGTCATGTCTGTTTCCATAGTGTAGTGGTTATCACGTTCGCCTAACACGCGAAAGGTCCCCAGTTCGAAACTGGGTGGAAACAATGTCTTGTTTAAGGCTGTGGTCTGTCTTCAGACCAAGTCTCACAGAAAGCCCACTTTACAAGGTATCTCCACTTCCAAACGGAGCAAGGTCCAGTTTTGTCTGTTTCCATAGTGTAGTGGTTATCACGTTCGCCTCACACGCGAAAGGTCCCCAGTTCGAAACTGGGTGGAAACAATCTCTTGTTTAAGGCTGTGGTCTGTCTTGAGACAAAAATCATATTAAGCCCACTTTACAAGAGCTCTCCAGTGCCAAATGGAGCAAGATAAGTATTGTATGTTTCCATAGTGTAGTGGTTATCACGTTTGCTTTGCACGCGAAAGGTCCCCAGTTCGAAACTGGGTGGAAACAGTGTCTTGTTTAATGCTGTGGTCTGTCTTGAGACAACAATCACATTAAGCCCACTTTACAAGATATATCCAGTTCCAAACAGTCCAAGAAGCTGTCATGTCTGTTTCCATAGTGTAGTGGTTATCTTGTCGCCTACACGCGAAAGGTCCCCAGTACGAAACTGGGTGTAAACACTCTCTTGTTTAAGGCTGTGGTCTGTCTTCAGACCAAGTCTCACAGAAAGCCCTCTTTACAAGGTATCTCCACTTCCAAACGGAGCAAGGTCCAGTTTTGTCTGTTTCCATAGTGTAGTGGTTATCACGTTCGCCTCACACGCGAAAGGTCCCCAGTTCGAAACTGGGTGGAAACAATCTCTTGTTAAAGGCTGTGGTCTGTCTTGAGACAAAAATCATATTAAGCCCACTTTACAAGAGCTCTCCAGTGCCAAATGGAGCAAGATAAGTATTGTATGTTTCCATAGTGTAGTGGTTATCACGTTCGCTTTACACGCGAAAGGTCCCCAGTTCGAAACTGGGTGGAAACAGTGTCTTGTTTAATGCTGTGGTCTGTCTTGAGACAACAATCACATTAAGCCCACTTTACAAGATATATCCAGTTCCAAACAGTCCAAGAAGCTGTCATGTCTGTTTCCATAGTGTAGTGGTTATCACGTTCGCCTAACACGCAAAAGGTCCCCAGTTCGAAACTGGGTGGAAACACTCTCTTGTTTAAGGCTGTGGTCTGTCTTCAGACCAAGTCTCACAGAAAGCCCACTTTACAAGGTATCTCCACTTCCAAACGGAGCAAGGTCCAGTTTTGTCTGTTTCCATAGTGTAGTGGTTATCACGTTCGCCTCACACGCGAAAGGTCCCCAGTTCGAAACTGGGTGGAAACAATCTCTTGTTTAAGGCTGTGGTCTGTCTTGAGACAAAAATCATATTAAGCCCACTTTACAAGAGCTCTCCAGTGCCAAATGGAGCAAGATAAGTATTGTATGTTTCCATAGTGTAGTGGTTATCACGTTCGCTTTACACGCGAAAGGTCCCCAGATCGAAACTGGGTGGAAACAGTGTCTTGTTTAATGCTGTGGTCTGTCTTGAGACAACAATCACATTAAGCCCACTTTACAAGATATATCCAGTTCCAAACAGTCCAAGAGGCTGTCATGTCTGTTTCCATAGTGTAGTGGTTATCACGTTCGCCTCACACGCGAAAGGTCCCCAGTTGGAAACTGGGTGGAAACAATCTCTTGTTTAATGCTGTGGTCTGTCTTGAGACAACAATCACATTAAGCCCACTTTACAAGATATATCCAGTTCCAAACAGTCCAAGAAGCTGTCATGTCTGTTTCCATAGTGTAGTGGTTATCACGTTCGCCTCACACGCGAAAGGTCCCCAGTTCGAAACTGGGTGGAAACAATCTCTTGTTTAAGGCTGTGGTCTGTCTTGAGACAACAATCACATTAAGCCCACTTTACAAGATATATCCAGTTCCAAACAGTCCAAGAAGCTGTCATGTCTGTTTCCATAGTGTAGTGGTTATCACGTTCGCCTAACACGCGAAAGGTCCCCAGTTCGAAACTGGGTGGAAACAATGTCTTGTTTAAGGCTGTGGTCTGTCTTCAGACCAAGTCTCACAGAAAGCCCACTTTACAAGGTATCTCCACTTCCAAACGGAGCAAGGTCCAGTTTTGTCTGTTTCCATAGTGTAGTGGTTATCACGTTCGCCTCACACGCGAAAGGTCCCCAGTTCGAAACTGGGTGGAAACAATCTCTTGTTTAAGGCTGTGGTCTGTCTTGAGACAAAAATCATATTAAGCCCACTTTACAAGAGCTCTCCAGTGCCAAATGGAGCAAGATAAGTATTGTATGTTTCCATAGTGTAGTGGTTATCACGTTTGCTTTGCACGCGAAAGGTCCCCAGTTCGAAACTGGGTGGAAACAGTGTCTTGTTTAATGCTGTGGTCTGTCTTGAGACAACAATCACATTAAGCCCACTTTACAAGATATATCCAGTTCCAAACAGTCCAAGAAGCTGTCATGTCTGTTTCCATAGTGTAGTGGTTATCTTGTCGCCTACACGCGAAAGGTCCCCAGTTCGAAACTGGGTGTAAACACTCTCTTGTTTAAGGCTGTGGTCTGTCTTCAGACCAAGTCTCACAGAAAGCCCTCTTTACAAGGTATCTCCACTTCCAAACGGAGCAAGGTCCAGTTTTGTCTGTTTCCATAGTGTAGTGGTTATCACGTTTGCCTCACACGCGAAAGGTCCCCAGTTCGAAACTGGGTGGAAACAATCTCTTGTTAAAGGCTGTGGTCTGTCTTGAGACAAAAATCATATTAAGCCCACTTTACAAGAGCTCTCCAGTGCCAAATGGAGCAAGATAAGTATTGTATGTTTCCATAGTGTAGTGGTTATCACGTTCGCTTTACACGCGAAAGGTCCCCAGTTCGAAACTGGGTGGAAACAGTGTCTTGTTTAATGCTGTGGTCTGTCTTAAGACAACAATCACATTAAGCCCACTTTACAAGATTTATCCAGTTCCAAACAGTCCAAGAAGCTGTCATGTCTGTTTCCATAGTGTAGTGGTTATCACGTTCGCCTCACACGCGAAAGGTCCCCAGTTGGAAACTGGGTGGAAACAATCTCTTGTTTAATGCTGTGGTCTGTCTTGAGACAACAATCACATTAAGCCCACTTTACAAGATTTATCCAGTTCCAAACAGTCCAAGAAGCTGTCATGTCTGTTTCCATAGTGTAGTGGTTATCACGTTCGCCTCTCACGCGAAAGCTCCCCAGTTCAAAACTGGGTGGAAACAATCTCTTGTTTAATGCTGTGGTCTGTCTTGAGACAAAAATCATATTAAGCCCACTTTACAAGAGCTCTCCAGTGCCAAATGGAGCAAGATAAGTATTGTATGTTTCCATAGTGTAGTGTTTATCACGTTTGCTTTACACGCGAAAGGTCCCCAGTTCGAAACTGGGTGGAAACAGTGTCTTGTTTAATGCTGTGGTCTGTCTTGAGACAACAATCACATTAAGCCCACTTTACAAGATATATCCAGTTCCAAACAGTCCAAGAAGCTGTCATGTCTGTTTCCATAGTGTAGTGGTTATCACGTTCGCCTAACACGCAAAAGGTCCCCAGTTCGAAACTGGGTGGAAACACTCTCTTGTTTAAGGCTGTGGTCTGTCTTCAGACCAAGTCTCACAGAAAGCCCACTTTACAAGGTATCTCCACTTCCAAACGGAGCAAGGTCCAGTTTTGTCTGTTTCCATAGTGTAGTGGTTATCACGTTCGCCTCACACGCGAAAGGTCCCCAGTTCGAAACTGGGTGGAAACAATCTCTTGTTTAAGGCTGTGGTCTGTCTTGAGACAAAAATCATATTAAGCCCACTTTACAAGAGCTCTCCAGTGCCAAATGGAGCAAGATAAGTATTGTATGTTTCCATAGTGTAGTGGTTATCACGTTCGCTTTACACGCGAAAGGTCCCCAGATCGAAACTGGGTGGAAACAGTGTCTTGTTTAATGCTGTGGTCTGTCTTGAGACAACAATCACATTAAGCCCACTTTACAAGATATATCCAGTTCCAAACAGTCCAAGAGGCTGTCATGTCTGTTTCCATAGTGTAGTGGTTATCACGTTCGCCTCACACGCGAAAAGTCCCCAGTTGGAAACTGGGTGGAAACAATCTCTTGTTTAATGCTGTGGTCTGTCTTGAGACAACAATCACATTAAGCCCACTTTACAAGATATATCCAGTTCCAAACAGTCCAAGAAGCTGTCATGTCTGTTTCCATAGTGTAGTGGTTATCACGTTCGCCTAACACGCGAAAGGTCCCCAGTTCGAAACTGGGTGGAAACAATGTCTTGTTTAAGGCTGTGGTCTGTCTTCAGACCAAGTCTCACAGAAAGCCCACTTTACAAGGTATCTCCACTTCCAAACGGAGCAAGGTCCAGTTTTGTCTGTTTCCATAGTGTAGTGGTTATCACGTTCGCCTCACACGCGAAAGGTCCCCAGTTCGAAACTGGGTGGAAACAATCTCTTGTTTAAGGCTGTGGTCTGTCTTGAGACAAAAATCATATTAAGCCCACTTTACAAGAGCTCTCCAGTGCCAAATGGAGCAAGATAAGTATTGTATGTTTCCATAGTGTAGTGGTTATCACGTTTGCTTTGCACGCGAAAGGTCCCCAGTTCGAAACTGGGTGGAAACAGTGTCTTGTTTAATGCTGTGGTCTGTCTTGAGACAACAATCACATTAAGCCCACTTTACAAGATATATCCAGTTCCAAACAGTCCAAGAAGCTGTCATGTCTGTTTCCATAGTGTAGTGGTTATCTTGTTGCCTAACACGCGAAAGGTCCCCAGTTCGAAACTGGGTGGAAACACTCTCTTGTTTAAGGCTGTGGTCTGTCTTCAGACCAAGTCTCACAGAAAGCCCACTTTACAAGGTATCTCCACTTCCAAACGGAGCAAGGTCCAGTTTTGTCTGTTTCCATAGTGTAGTGGTTATCACTTTCGCCTCACACGCGAAAGGTCCCCAGTTCGAAACTGGGTGGAAACAATCTCTTGTTAAAGGCTGTGGTCTGTCTTGAGACAAAAATCATATTAAGCCCACTTTACAAGAGCTCTCCAGTGCCAAATGGAGCAAGATAAGTATTGTATGTTTCCATAGTGTAGTGGTTATCAAGTTCACTTTACACGCGAAAGGTCCCCAGTTCGAAACTGGGTGGAAACAGTGTCTTGTTTAATGCTGTGGTCTGTTTTAAGACAACAATCACATTAAGCCCACTTTACAAGATATATCCAGTTCCAAACAGTCCAAGAAGCTCTCATGTCTGTTTCCATAGTGTAGTGGTTATCACGTTCGCCTAACACGCGAAAGGTCCCCAGTTCGAAACTGGGTGGAAACACTCTCTTGTTTAAGGCTGTGGTCTGTCTTCAGACCAAGTCTCACAGAAAGCCCACTTTACAAGGTATCTCCACTTCCAAACGGAGCAATGTCCAGTTTTGTCTTTTTCCATAGTGTAGTGGTTATCACGTTCGCCTCACACGCGAAAGGTCCCCAGTTCGAAACTGGGTGGAAACAATCTCTTGTTTAAGGCTGTGGTCTGTCTTGAGACAAAAATCATATTAAGCCCACTTTACAAGAGCTCTCCAGTGCCAAATGGAGCAAGATAAGTATTTTATGTTTCCATAGTGTAGTGGTTATCACGTTTGCTTTACACGCGAAAGGTCCCCAGTTCGAAACTGGGTGGAAACAGTGTCTTGTTTAATGCTGTGGTCTGTCTTGAGACAACAATTACATTAAGCCCAATTTACAAGATATATCCAGTTCCAAACAGTCCAAGAAGCTGTCATGTCTGTTTCCATAGTGTAGTGGTTATCTTGTCGCCTAACATGCGAAAGGTCCCCAGTTCGAAACTGGGTGGAAACACTCTCTTGTTTAAGGCTGTGGTCTGTCTTCAGACCAAGTCTCACAGAAAGCCCACTTTACAAGGTATCTCCACTTCCAAACGGAGCAAGGTCCAGTTTTGTCTGTTTCCATAGTGTAGTGGTTATCACGTTCGCCTCACACGCGAAAGGTCCCCAGTTCGAAACTGGGTGGAAACAATCTCTTGTTTAATGCTGTGGTCTGTCTTGAGACAACAATCACATTAAGCCCACTTTACAAGATATATCCAGTTCCAAACAGTCCAAGAAGCTGTCATGTCTGTTTCCATAGTGTAGTGGTTATCTTGTCGCCTAACACGCGAAAGGTCCCCAGTTCGAAACTGGGTGGAAACACTCTCTTGTTTAAGGCTGTGGTCTGTCTTCAGACCAAGTCTCACAGAAAGCCCACTTTACAAGGTATCTCCACTTCCAAACGGAGCAAGGTCCAGTTTTGTCTGTTTCCATAGTGTAGTGGTTATCACGTTCGCCTCACACGCGAAAGGTCCCCAGTTCGAAACTGGGTGGAAACAATCTCTTGTTTAATGCTGTGGTCTGTCTTGAGACAAAAATCATATTAAGCCCACTTTACAAGAGCTCTCCAGTGCCAAATGGAGCAAGATAAGTATTGTATGTTTCCATAGTGTAGTGTTTATCACGTTTGCTTTACACGCGAAAGGTCCCCAGTTCGAAACTGGGTGGAAACAGTGTCTTGTTTAATGCTGTGGTCTGTCTTGAGACAACAATCACATTAAGCCCACTTTACAAGATATATCCAGTTCCAAACAGTCCAAAAGCTGTCATGTCTGTTTCCATAGTGTAGTGGTTATCACGTTCGCCTCACACGCGAAAGGTCCCCAGTTCGAAACTGGGTGGAAACAATCTCTTGTTTAAGGCTGTGGTCTGTCTTGAGACAAAAATCATATTAAGCCCACTTTACAAGAGCTCTCCAGTGCCAAATGGAGCAAGATAAGTATTGTATGTTTCCATAGTGTAGTGGTTATCACGTTCGCTTTACACGCGAAAGGTCCCCAGATCGAAACTGGGTGGAAACAGTGTCTTGTTTAATGCTGTGGTCTGTCTTGAGACAACAATCACATTAAGCCCACTTTACAAGATATATCCATTTCCAAACAGTCCAAGAAGCTGTCATGTCTGTTTCCATAGTGTAGTGGTTATCACGTTCGCCTAACACGCGAAAGGTCCCCAGTTCGAAACTGGGTGGAAACAATGTCTTGTTTAAGGCTGTGGTCTGTCTTCAGACCAAGTCTCACAGAAAGCCCACTTTACAAGGTATCTCCACTTCCAAACGGAGCAAGGTCCAGTTTTGTCTGTTTCCATAGTGTAGTGGTTATCACGTTCGCCTCACACGCGAAAGGTCCCCAGTTCGAAACTGGGTGGAAACAATCTCTTGTTTAAGGCTGTGGTCTGTCTTGAGACAAAAATCATATTAAGCCCACTTTACAAGAGCTCTCCAGTGCCAAATGGAGCAAGATAAGTATTGTATGTTTCCATAGTGTAGTGGTTATCACGTTCACTTTACACGCGAAAGGTCCCCAGTTCGAAACTGGGTGGAAGCAGTGTCTTGTTTAATGCTGTGGTCTGTCTTAAGACAACAATCACAATAAGCCCACTTTACAAGATATATCCAGTTCCAAACAGTCCAAGAAACTGTCATGTCTGTTTCCATAGTGTAGTGGTTATCACGTTCGCCTAACACGCGAAAGGTCCCCAGTTCGAAACTGGGTGGAAACACTCTCTTGTTTAAGGCTGTGGTCTGTCTTCAGACCAAGTCTCACAGAAAGCCCACTTTACAAGGTATCTCCACTTCCAAACGGAGCAAGGTCCAGTTTTGTCTGTTTCCATAGTGTAGTGGTTATGACGTTCGCCTCACACGCGAAAGGTCCCCAGTTCGAAACTGGGTGGAAACAATCTCTTGTTTAAGGCTGTGGTCTGTCTTGAGACAAAAATCATATTAAGCCCACTTTACAAGAGCTCTCCACTGCCAAATGGAGCAAGATAAGTATTGTATGTTTCCATAGTGTAGTGGTTATCACGTTCGCTTTACACGCGAAAGGTCCCCAGATCGAAACTGGGTGGAAACAGTATCTTGTTTAATGCTGTGGTCTGTCTTGAGACAACAATCACATTAAGCCCACTTTACAAGATATATCCAGTTCCAAACAGTCCAAGAGGCTGTCATGTCTGTTTCCATAGTGTAGTGGTTATCACGTTCGCCTCACACGCGAAAGGTCCCCAGTTGGAAACTGGGTGGAAACAATCTCTTGTTTAATGCTGTGGTCTGTCTTGAGACAACAATCACATTAAGCCCACTTTACAAGATATATCCAGTTCCAAAGAGTCCAAGCAGCTGTCATGTCTGTTTCCATAGTGTAGTGGTTATCACGTTCGCCTCACACGCGAAAGGTCCCCAGTTCGAAACTGGGTGGAAACAATCTCTTGTTTAAGGCTGTGGTCTGTCTTGAGACAACAATCACATTAAGCCCACTTTACAAGATATATCCAGTTCCAAACAGTCCAAGAAGCTGTCATGTCTGTTTCCATAGTGTAGTGGTTATCACGTTCGCCTAACACTCGAAAGGTCCCCAGTACGAAACTGGGTGGAAACAATGTCTTGTTTAAGGCTGTGGTCTGTCTTCAGACCAAGTCTCACAGAAAGCCCACTTTACAAGGTATCTCCACTTCCAAACGGAGCAAGGTCCAGTTTTGTCTGTTTCCATAGTGTAGTGGTTATCACGTTCGCCTCACACGCGAAAGGTCCCCAGTTCGAAACTGGGTGGAAACAATCTCTTGTTTAAGGCTGTGGTCTGTCTTGAGACAAAAATCATATTAAGCCCACTTTACAAGAGCTCTCCAGTGCCAAATGGAGCAGGATAAGTATTGTATGTTTCCATAGTGTAGTGGTTATCACGTTTGCTTTACATGCGAAAGGTCCCCAGTTCGAAACTGGGTGGAAACAGTGTCTTGTTTAATGCTGTGGTCTGTCTTGAGACAACAATTACATTAAGCCCACTTTACAAGATATATCCAGTTCCAAACAGTCCAAGAAGCTGTCATGTCTGTTTCCATAGTGTAGTGGTTATCTTGTCGCCTAACACGCGAAAGGTCCCCAGTTCGAAACTGGGTGGAAACACTCTCTTGTTTAAGGCTGTGGTCTGTCTTCAGACCAAGTCTCACAGAAAGCCCACTTTACAAGGTATCTCCACTTCCAAACGGAGCAAGGTCCAGTTTTGTCTGTTTCCATAGTGTAGTGGTTATCACGTTCGCCTCACACGCGAAAGGTCCCCAGTTGGAAACTGGGTGGAAACAATCTCTTGTTAAAGGCTGTGGTCTGTCTTGAGACACAACTCATATTAAGCCCACTTTACAAGAGCTCTCCAGTGCCAAATGGAGCAAGATAAGTATTGTGTGTTTCCATAGTGTAGTGTTTATCACGTTTGCTTTACACGCGAAAGGTCCCCAGTTCGAAACTGGGTGGAAACAGTGTCTTGTTTAATGCTGTGGTCTGTCTTAAGACAACAATCACATTAAGCCCACTTTACAATATATATCCAGTTCCAAACAGTCCAAGAAGCTGTCATGTCTGTTTCCATAGTGTAGTGGTTCAAGTTCGCCTAACACGCGAAAGGTCCCCAGTTCGAAACTGGGTGGAAACACTCTCTTGTTTAAGGCTGTGGTCTGTCTTCAGACCAAGTCTCACAGAAAGCCCACTTTACAAGGTATCTCCACTTCCAAACGGAGCAAGGTCCAGTTTTGTCTGTTTCCATAGTGTAGTGGTTATGACGTTCGCCTCACACGCGAAAGGTCCCCAGTTCGAAACTGGGTGGAAACAATCTCTTGTTTAAGGCTGTGGTCTGTCTTGAGACAAAAATCATATTAAGCCCACTTTACAAGAGCTCTCCACTGCCAAATGGAGCAAGATAAGTATTGTATGTTTCCATAGTGTAGTGGTTATCACGTTCGCTTTACACGCGAAAGGTCCCCAGATCGAAACTGGGTGGAAACAGTATCTTGTTTAATGCTGTGGTCTGTCTTGAGACAACAATCACATTAAGCCCACTTTACAAGATATATCCAGTTCCAAACAGTCCAAGAGGCTGTCATGTCTGTTTCCATATTGTAGTGGTTATCACGTTCGCCTCACACGCGAAAGGTCCCCAGTTGGAAACTGGGTGGAAACAATCTCTTGTTTAATGCTGTGGTCTGTCTTGAGACAACAATCACATTAAGCCCACTTTACAAGATATATCCAGTTCCAAAGAGTCCAAGCAGCTGTCATGTCTGTTTCCATAGTGTAGTGGTTATCACGTTCGCCTCACACGCGAAAGGTCCCCAGTTCGAAACTGGGTGGAAACAATCTCTTGTTTAAGGCTGTGGTCTGTCTTGAGACAACAATCACATTAAGCCCACTTTACAAGATATATCCAGTTCCAAACAGTCCAAGAAGCTGTCATGTCTGTTTCCATAGTGTAGTGGTTATCACGTTCGCCTAACACTCGAAAGGTCCCCAGTACGAAACTGGGTGGAAACAATGTCTTGTTTAAGGCTGTGGTCTGTCTTCAGACCAAGTCTCACAGAAAGCCCACTTTACAAGGTATCTCCACTTCCAAACGGAGCAAGGTCCAGTTTTGTCTGTTTCCATAGTGTAGTGGTTATCACGTTCGCCTCACACGCGAAAGGTCCCCAGTTCGAAACTGGGTGGAAACAATCTCTTGTTTAAGGCTGTGGTCTGTCTTGAGACAAAAATCATATTAAGCCCACTTTACAAGAGCTCTCCAGTGCCAAATGGAGCAGGATAAGTATTGTATGTTTCCATAGTGTAGTGGTTATCACGTTTGCTTTACATGCGAAAGGTCCCCAGTTCGAAACTGGGTGGAAACAGTGTCTTGTTTAATGCTGTGGTCTGTCTTGAGACAACAATTACATTAAGCCCACTTTACAAGATATATCCAGTTCCAAACAGTCCAAGAAGCTGTCATGTCTGTTTCCATAGTGTAGTGGTTATCTTGTCGCCTAACACGCGAAAGGTCCCCAGTTCGAAACTGGGTGGAAACACTCTCTTGTTTAAGGCTGTGGTCTGTCTTCAGACCAAGTCTCACAGAAAGCCCACTTTACAAGGTATCTCCACTTCCAAACGGAGCAAGGTCCAGTTTTGTCTGTTTCCATAGTGTAGTGGTTATCACGTTCGCCTCACACGCGAAAGGTCCCCAGTTGGAAACTGGGTGGAAACAATCTCTTGTTAAAGGCTGTGGTCTGTCTTGAGACACAACTCATATTAAGCCCACTTTACAAGAGCTCTCCAGTGCCAAATGGAGCAAGATAAGTATTGTGTGTTTCCATAGTGTAGTGGTTATCACGTTCGCTTTACATGCGAAAGGTCCCCAGTTCGAAACTGGGTGGAAACAGTGTCTTGTTTAATGCTGTGGTCTGTCTTAAGACAACAATCACATTAAGCCCACTTTACAATATATATCCAGTTCCAAACAGTCCAAGAAGCTGTCATGTCTGTTTCCATAGTGTAGTGGTTATCACGTTCGCCTCACACGCGAAAGGTCCCCAGTTCGAAACTGGGTGGAAACAATCTCTTGTTTAATGCTGTGGTCTGTCTTGAGACAAAAATCATATTAAGCCCACTTTACAAGAGCTCTCCAGTGCCAAATGGAGCAAGATAAGTATTGTATGTTTCCATAGTGTAGTGTTTATCACGTTTGCTTTACACGCGAAAGGTCCCCAGTTCGAAACTGGGTGGAAACAGTGTCTTGTTTAATGCTGTGGTCTGTCTTGAGACAACAATCACATTAACCTGTTACTGCAGTGGGATATTTCGCCTTAATTTGGAACGATTTGTACTTACACATAATAACACTCAATATCTGAAGTTGTACACATGATACAAAGATCATTCATATCTTAAATTGAAGAAGACAAATGGGCCAAGACATGCATTCACCTCCTGACTTTTATTTTCATCATTAAGTATCAATTTCAAAGCATCATATACAGAACAAAATGTCAAAAATGTCAAAAACGCCTTTCATTTTTATGTTTGACAGTGTGTGGATGGTTTCAAGGGAAGAAAATTCTGTCATGTTCTATATTTCCTGATTCAACATGTTCTTGAGAAACAAAGTACAAATTTTGGAGCAGATATCTAAAAATGTCCAGGTGTTGCACAGCAATATCTAAATGGTGCATTCAGGCGTCTCCAAGTGTCCAAAACCTCTCCAAGCTCTCCAAATGCATAAAAAAAAAATTCTCATTGTATATCATTGTTTTTTTTTCGTTGTACAGACATATATAACTCCATTTTAGACTAATATTACAATTTCTTTTGAAATTGGATTGTGTCACTGTTGGAGGCTGTGCAGCTGGTAGTAGTGGTGGTGGCGACGGGGGTGGTGGTGGTGGTGAGGGTGATGCTGGAGCTGGGGCTGGGTCACTGCAAGATAAAAACATTGGACAATATAAATATTTTGACTGGGTCATGCCTTACAATTGAATTTTGCTTCAAGTTATTTACTAAGCTAATGCACAAATATGTAAAATGTAAACGTATGTAAAAAACACCATAGTCAAGCTGAAGTGTGATAATAACATAGGCATTATGCATTTAGCAGATGTAAATAAAACATTTCTATGCGTTTTGAGGCAAGAAGCAGGTTGTGATATGTTAGTATGTTGTAGCCTACATTGCAGCTACGTAAATACAGCAGCAGCATGCTAACCAATATCCATTACTAGCAAACTACATCCCACAATGATAAAAAAAATAAAGCACTAAAGAGAATAAGGCATATGCATAGCTTACTGGTATGCACTGAAAAGTAGTTGGTTTAAATTACTTACGCATCGAGGATGGCATCGATTCCATTCACTCTTCCACTGAGTCCATGCTAGCATGCTAGTCCATGCTGAGTCCATGATAGCATGCTAGTCCATGCTTAGTCCACTGGCTTCCCCGAAAATCATCAAAAATCATCCCATGTATTTCACTCATCTGCAATCCTCGTCTTGCCATGATGGATGAGTACAAGGGAGACAAATTGCAGCCAAAAATATGCACAAACAAGCCCTCAGGATCGTGTGGACCAAACCACTTGCTGTGCGCAGTTGAAGGTAAACAAAATGGCCCATTTACGCACCGGGAGCGCAGCTGAGACTCTTGAGTTGCGCTTTCAAAAATCTAAACTCCAGGACTGAGCAATCAGGGCAAATGACCTACCTACTTTTTTGTTAGAATCTCTATTATTCGGTAAAACAGGTGTCAATCACTACTGAGAAGTCTTACAAGAAGTGTAAAGTGATATGATAGGACATGCCTGAGCAGCTGCATGATTGAGAGCTGATGCCATTGGTGGTAATGCCTGTCACTCATGACAAACATGTGTTTAACAGCCAATAAAATCCAAAGATTCTGAAAGAGGGGGTCTTAAGCTTTGTAACTATATATAACATCACGTGATAACTTCGTGTAGTGTTGTCAGGAAGAGAGCGAGGAGATCGCCATCAGAAACATACAAGAAAGTGAACGTTTTTTCTCAATGTCGTGAGCAAGTGAATAAACAACTTTATGGACATAACCATGCAGTTCAAGTCTGTTTTTTTAGATGTTTTGAAGGTAAATGAATGTTCTATAACGTTATTTAAGGTACGGATAATGCAGAAACACATTTAAATGGCTTAGTTATGGGAGGAGGCTGCTCCATATGTAAAAAATGAGGATGTGTCATGGTGTGTTTAAAATTGTATTTATTTGTAACTGATGCATGTAGACAACTGAAAATCGGTTTACATATAGTTGGATTACCACAAAAAAATATTAAATGGGAGTTTGAATCATATTTTCAGAAATAGAATTTTCAGGATTTGTTTTGGCGATTTATCCAGTACGGGCCCGCCCGCGGGTCCATTAGGGGGCGTTAAAGCAGTAACAAGTTAAGCCCACTTTACAAGATATATCCAGTTCCAAACAGTCCAAAAGCTGTCATGTCTGTTTCCATAGTGTAGTGGTTATCACGTTCGCCTCACACGCGAAAGGTCCCCAGTTCGAAACTGGGTGGAAACAATCTCTTGTTTAAGGCTGTGGTCTGTCTTGAGACAAAAATCATATTAAGCCCACTTTACAAGAGCTCTCCAGTGCCAAATGGAGCAAGATAAGTATTGTATGTTTCCATAGTGTAGTGGTTATCACGTTCGCTTTACACGCGAAAGGTCCCCAGATCGAAACTGGGTGGAAACAGTGTCTTGTTTAATGCTGTGGTCTGTCTTGAGACAACAATCACATTAAGCCCACTTTACAAGATATATCCAGTTCCAAACAGTCCAAGAGGCTGTCATGTCTGTTTCCATAGTGTAGTGGTTATCACGTTCGCCTCACACGCGAAAGGTCCCCAGTTCGAAACTGGGTGGAAACAATCTCTTGTTTAAGGCTGTGGTCTGTCTTGAGACAACAATCACATTAAGCCCACTTTACAAGATATATCCAGTTCCAAACAGTCCAAGAAGCTGTCATGTCTGTTTCCATAGTGTAGTGGTTATCACGTTCGCCTAACACGCGAAAGGTCCCCAGTTCGAAACTGGGTGGAAACACTCTCTTGTTTAAGGCTGTGGTCTGTCTTGAGACAAAAATCATATTAAGCCCACTTTACAAGAGCTCTCCAGTGCCAAATGGAGCAAGATAAGTATTGTATGTTTCCATAGTGTAGTGGTTATCACGTTCACTTTACATGCGAAAGGTCCCCAGTTCGAAACTGGGTGGAAACAGTGTCTTGTTTAATGCTGTGGTCTGTCTTAAGACAACAATCACATTAAGCCCACTTTACAAGATATATCCAGTTCCAAACAGTCCAAGAAGCTGTCATGTCTGTTTCCATAGTGTAGTGGTTATCACGTTCGCCTAACACGCAAAAGGTCCCCAGTTCGAAACTGGGTGGAAACACTCTCTTGTTTAAGGCTGTGGTCTGTCTTCAGACCAAGTCTCACAGAAAGCCCACTTTACAAGGTATCTCCACTTCCAAACGGAGCAAGGTCCAGTTTTGTCTGTTTCCATAGTGTAGTGGTTATCACGTTCTCCTCACACGCGAAAGGTCCCCAGTTGGAAACTGGGTGGAAACAATCTCTTGTTAAAGGCTGTGGTCTGTCTTGAGACACAAATCATATTAAGCCCACTTTACAAGAGCTCTCCAGTGCCAAATGGAGCAAGATAAGTATTGTGTGTTTCCATAGTGTAGTGGTTATCACGTTCGCTTTACATGCGAAAGGTCCCCAGTTCGAAACTGGGTGGAAACAGTGTCTTGTTTAATGCTGTGGTCTGTCTTAAGACAACAATCACATTAAGCCCACTTTACAATATATATCCAGTTCCAAACAGTCCAAGAAGCTGTCATGTCTGTTTCCATAGTGTAGTGGTTATCACGTTCGCCTCACACGCGAAAGGTCCCCAGTTCGAAACTGGGTGGAAACAATCTCTTGTTTAATGCTGTGGTCTGTCTTGAGACAAAAATCATATTAAGCCCACTTTACAAGAGCTCTCCAGTGCCAAATGGAGCAAGATAAGTATTGTATGTTTCCATAGTGTAGTGTTTATCACGTTTGCTTTACACGCGAAAGGTCCCCAGTTCGAAACTGGGTGGAAACAGTGTCTTGTTTAATGCTGTGGTCTGTCTTGAGACAACAATCACATTAAGCCCACTTTACAAGATATATCCAGTTCCAAACAGTCCAAGAGGCTGTCATGTCTGTTTCCATAGTGTAGTGGTTATCACGTTCGCCTCACACGCGAAAGGTCCCCAGTTCGAAACTGGGTGGAAACAATCTCTTGTTTAAGGCTGTGGTCTGTCTTGAGACAACAATCACATTAAGCCCACTTTACAAGATATATCCAGTTCCAAACAGTCCAAGAAGCTGTCATGTCTGTTTCCATAGTGTAGTGGTTATCACGTTCGCCTAACACGCGAAAGTTCCCCAGTTCGAAACTGGGTGGAAACACTCTCTTGTTTAAGGCTGTGGTCTGTCTTGAGACAAAAATCATATTAAGCCCACTTTACAAGAGCTCTCCAGTGCCAAATGGAGCAAGATAAGTATTGTATGTTTCCATAGTGTAGTGGTTATCACGTTCACTTTACATGCGAAAGGTCCCCAGTTCGAAACTGGGTGGAAACAGTGTCTTGTTTAATGCTGTGGTCTGTCTTAAGACAACAATCACATTAAGCCCACTTTACAAGATATATCCAGTTCCAAACAGTCCAAGAAGCTGTCATGTCTGTTTCCATAGTGTAGTGGTTATCACGTTCGCCTAACACGCGAAAGGTCCCCAGTTCGAAACTGGGTGGAAACACTCTCTTGTTTAAGGCTGTGGTCTGTCTTCAGACCAAGTCTCACAGAAAGCCCACTTTACAAGGTATCTCCACTTCCAAACGGAGCAAGGTCCAGTTTTGTCTGTTTCCATAGTGTAGTGGTTATCACGTTCGCCTCACACGCGAAAGGTCCCCAGTTCGAAACTGGGTGGAAACAATCTCTTGTTTAAGGCTGTGGTCTGTCTTGGGACAAAAATCATATTAAGCCCACTTTACAAGAGCTCTCCACTGCCAAATGGAGCAAGATAAGTATTGTATGTTTCCATAGTGTAGTGGTTATCACGTTCGCTTTACACGCGAAAGGTCCCCAGATCGAAACTGGGTGGAAACAGTATCTTGTTTAATGCTGTGGTCTGTCTTGAGACAACAATCACATTAAGCCCACTTTACAAGATATATCCAGTTCCAAACAGTCCAAGAGGCTGTCATGTCTGTTTCCATAGTGTAGTGGTTATCACGTTCGCCTCACACGCGAAAGGTCCCCAGTTGGAAACTGGGTGGAAACAATCTCTTGTTTAATGCTGTGGTCTGTCTTGAGACAACAATCACATTAAGCCCACTTTACAAGATATATCCAGTTCCAAACAGTCCAAGCAGCTGTCATGTCTGTTTCCATAGTGTAGTGGTTATCACGTTCGCCTCACACGCGAAAGGTCCCCAGTTCGAAACTGGGTGGAAACAATCTCTTGTTTAAGGCTGTGGTCTGTCTTGAGACAACAATCACATTAAGCCCACTTTACAAGATATATCCAGTTCCAAACAGTCCAAGAAGCTGTCATGTCTGTTTCCATAGTGTAGTGGTTATCACGTTCGCCTAACACGCAAAAGGTCCCCAGTACGAAACTGGGTGGAAACAATGTCTTGTTTAAGGCTGTGGTCTGTCTTCAGACCAAGTCTCACAGAAAGCCCACTTTACAAGGTATCTCCACTTCCAAACGGAGCAAGGTCCAGTTTTGTCTGTTTCCATAGTGTAGTGGTTATCACGTTCGCCTCACACGCGAAAGGTCCCCAGTTCGAAACTGGGAGGAAACAATCTCTTGTTTAAGGCTGTGGTCTGTCTTGAGATAAAAATCATATTAAGCCCACTTTACAAGAGCTCTCCAGTGCCAAATGGAGCAGGATAAGTATTGTATGTTTCCATAGTGTAATGGTTATCACGTTTGCTTTACACGCGAAAGGTCCCCAGTTCGAAACTGGGTGGAAACAGTGTCTTGTTTAATGCTGTGGTCTGTCTTGAGACAACAATTACATTAAGCCCACTTTACAAGATATATCCAGTTCCAAACAGTCCAAGAAGCTGTCATGTCTGTTTCCATAGTGTAGTGGTTATCTTGTCGCCTAACACGCGAAAGGTCCCCAGTTCGAAACTGGGTGGAAACACTCTCTTGTTTAAGGCTGTGGTCTGTCTTCAGACCAAGTCTCACAGAAAGCCCACTTTACAAGGTATCTCCACTTCCAAACGGAGCAAGGTCCAGTTTTGTCTGTTTCCATAGTGTAGTGGTTATCACGTTTGCTTTACACGCGAAAGGTCCCCAGTTCGAAACTGGGTGGAAACAGTGTCTTGTTTAATGCTGTGGTCTGTCTTGAGACAACAATCACATTAAGCCCACTTTACAAGATATATCCAGTTCCAAACAGTCCAAAAGAGTCATGTCTGTTTCCATAGTGTAGTGCTTATCACGTTCGCCTCACACGCGAAAGGTCCCCAGTTCGAAACTGGGTGGAAACAATCTCTTGTTTAAGGCTGTGGTCTGTCTTGAGACAAAAATCATATTAAGCCCACTTTACAAGAGCTCTCCAGTGCCAAATGGAGCAAGATAAGTATTGTATGTTTCCATAGTGTAGTGGTTATCACGTTCGCTTTACACGCGAAAGGTCCCCAGATCGAAACTGGGTGGAAACAGTGTGTTGTTTAATGCTGTGGTCTGTCTTGAGACAACAATCACATTAAGCCCACTTTACACGATATATCCAGTTCCAAACAGTCCAAGAGGCTGTCATGTCTGTTTCCATAGTGTAGTGGTTATCACGTTCGCCTCACACGCGAAAGGTCCCCAGTTCGAAACTGGGTGGAAACAATCTCTTGTTTAATGCTGTGGTCTGTCTTGAGACAACAATCACATTAAGCCCACTTTACAAGATATATCCAGTTCCAAACAGTCCAAGCAGCTGTCATGTCTGTTTCCATAGTGTAGTGGTTATCACGTTCGCCTCACACGCGAAAGGTCCCCAGTTCGAAACTGGGTGGAAACAATCTCTTGTTTAAGGCTGTGGTCTGTCTTGAGACAACAATCACATTAAGCCCACTTTACAAGATATATCCAGTTCCAAACAGTCCAAGAAGCTGTCATGTCTGTTTCCATAGTGTAGTGGTTATCACGTTCGCCTAACACGCGAAAGGTCCCCAGTACGAAACTGGGTGGAAACAATGTCTTGTTTAAGGCTGTGGTCTGTCTTCAGACCAAGTCTCACAGAAAGCCCACTTTACAAGGTATCTCCACTTCCAAACGGAGCAAGGTCCAGTTTTGTCTGTTTCCATAGTGTAGTGGTTATCACGTTCGCCTCACACGCGAAAGGTCCCCAGTTCGAAACTGGGTGGAAACAATCTCTTGTTTAAGGCTGTGGTCTGTCTTGAGATAAAAATCATATTAAGCCCACTTTACAAGAGCTCTCCAGTGCCAAATGGAGCAGGATAAGTATTGTATGTTTCCATAGTGTAGTGGTTATCACGTTTGCTTTACACGCGAAAGGTCCCCAGTTCGAAACTGGGTGGAAACAGTGTCTTGTTTAATGCTGTGGTCTGTCTTGAGACAACAATTACATTAAGCCCACTTTACAAGATATATCCAGTTCCAAACAGTCCAAGAAGCTGTCATGTCTGTTTCCATAGTGTAGTGGTTATCTTGTCGCCTAACACGCGAAAGGTCCCCAGTTCGAAACTGGGTGGAAACACTCTCTTGTTTAAGGCTGTGGTCTGTCTTCAGACCAAGTCTCACAGAAAGCCCACTTTACAAGGTATCTCCACTTCCAAACGGAGCAAGGTCCAGTTTTGTCTGTTTCCATAGTGTAGTGGTTATCACGTTCGCCTCACACGCGAAAGGTCCCCAGTTGGAAACTGGGTGGAAACAATCTCTTGTTAAAGGCTGTGGTCTGTCTTGAGACACAAATCATATTAAGCCCACTTTACAAGAGCTCTCCAGTGCCAAATGGAGCAAGATAAGTATTGTGTGTTTCCATAGTGTAGTGGTTATCACGTTCGCTTTACATGCGAAAGGTCCCCAGTTCGAAACTGGGTGGAAACAGTGTCTTGTTTAATGCTGTGGTCTGTCTTAAGACAACAATCACATTAAGCCCACTTTACAAGATATATCCAGTTCCAAACAGTCCAAGAAGCTGTCATGTCTGTTTCCATAGTGTAGTGGTTATCACGTTCGCCTCACACGCGAAAGGTCCCCAGTTCGAAACTGGGTGGAAACAATCTCTTGTTTAATGCTGTGGTCTGTCTTGAGACAAAAATCATATTAAGCCCACTTTACAAGAGCTCTCCAGTGCCAAATGGAGCAAGATAAGTATTGTATGTTTCCATAGTGTAGTGTTTATCACGTTTGCTTTACACGCGAAAGGTCCCCAGTTCGAAACTGGGTGGAAACAGTGTCTTGTTTAATGCTGTGGTCTGTCTTGAGACAACAATCAAATTAAGCCCACTTTACAAGATATATCCAGTTCCAAACAGTCCAAAAGCTGTCATGTCTGTTTCCATAGTGTAGTGGTTATCACGTTCGCCTCACACGCGAAAGGTCCCCAGTTCGAAACTGGGTGGAAACAATCTCTTGTTTAAGGCTGTGGTCTGTCTTGAGACAAAAATCATATTAAGCCCACTTTACAAGAGCTCTCCAGTGCCAAATGGAGCAAGATAAGTATTGTATGTTTCCATAGTGTAGTGTTTATCACGTTTGCTTTACACGCGAAAGGTGACCAGTTCGAAACTGGGTGGAAACAGTGTCTTGTTTAATGCTGTGGTCTGTCTTGAGACAACAATCACATTAAGCCCACTTTACAAGATATATCCAGTTCCAAACAGTCCAAGAAGCTGTCAGGTCTGTTTCCATAGTGTAGTGGTTATCACGTTAGCCCAACACGCAAAAGGTCCCCAGTTCGAAACTGGGTGGAAACACTCTCTTGTTTAAGGCTGTGGTCTGTCTTCAGACCAAGTCTCACAGAAAGCCCACTTTACAAGGTATCTCCACTTCCAAACGGAGCAAGGTCCAGTTTTGTCTGTTTCCATAGTGTAGTGGTTATCACGTTCGCCTCACACGCGAAAGGTCCCCAGTTCGAAACTGGGTGGAAACAATCTCTTGTTTAAGGCTGTGGTCTGTCTTGAGACAAAAATCATATTAAGCCCACTTTACAAGAGCTCTCCAGTGCCAAATGGAGCAAGATAAGTATTGTATGTTTCCATAGTGTAGTGGTTATCACGTTCGCTTTACACGCGAAAGGTCCCCAGATCGAAACTGGGTGGAAACAGTGTCTTGTTTAATGCTGTGGTCTGTCTTGAGACAACAATCACATTAAGCCCACTTTATAAGATATATCCAGTTCCAAACAGTCCAAGAGGCTGTCATGTCTGTTTCCATAGTGTAGTGGTTATCACGTTCGCCTCACACGCGAAAGGTCCCCAGTTGGAAACTGGGTGGAAACAATCTCTTGTTTAATGCTGTGGTCTGTCTTGAGACAACAATCACATTAAGCCCACTTTACAAGATATATCCAGTTCCAAACAGTCCAAGAAGCTGTCATGTCTGTTTCCATAGTGTAGTGGTTATCACGTTCGCCTAACACGCGAAAGGTCCCCAGTTCGAAACTGGGTGGAAACAATGTCTTGTTTAAGGCTGTGGTCTGTCTTCAGACCAAGTCTCACAGAAAGCCCACTGTACAAGGTATCTCCACTTCCAAACGGAGCAAGGTCCAGTTTTGTCTGTTTCCATAGTGTAGTGGTTATCACGTTCGCCTCACACGTGAAAGGTCCCCAGTTCGAAACTGGGTGGAAACAATCTCTTGTTTAAGGCGAGACACGGCAGGTGAAATATCGATTTTTTCATGCCCTGGTCAAATTTGAGATTTTGGGCTAGTTTGCCTCTTTAACTTGTTATCTTTCATACTACCATAAAGAAAACGTCAAAATTACACATTTAAGTGTCTGTTTCACTGCATTTAGTTCAGCCGCGGCATCCATTTTCTCCTAACTTTACCAAGAATTCTCCCTTGAACCACGTTCAGCGTTTCGTCTTTTTACACGACATCTTTCATGTCTGGAATGACTTTAAACCTATGAGCCTCGATCAGAAGGCTGTGTAATCCAAATATGGGCATTTCCTTTCTTTTCAGCAACCAATCCTGACTTTCTGAAGGGATTCATTGGCTGACGGCGCTTTTCTGCTAACGTGATTCGCTCAGTGCCCCACGTGTTGTCTTTAAATGCGGTTTTCTCAAAATGAGTGTTTTTTCATTTTTAGGTACACCTTTCTCAGCCTATGTAGAACCTAGGTACACCACACTTCCCAGTTTCACACATAGCATGGTTATGAAGACATCTACAGATGGATTTATTTATAAATTGTTCCTGGCCAGATTTATGGGTCATTTTACCTGGAAATCATGGCGAAAATAGGGTTTTTAAGGCCACGGATAGTATATTTTGATTTCCCAGGTCATAAAAGCAGATATCCTAAAATCCATATGAGTATTTTTTGTCATTTGATATATGAACAAAATAAAAAAAGAATTTTGGTCCTGGCTTTATCACAGTTTAAGATTCATGTACCTGAAATATATGCAAAAACGTGCATATTTAATGAGATCCAGCCTAATTAGCATAATTAACTATGCAAAATTCAAAAACTTGTAATACATTTTTTTCTTGTAATGATGTATGTAATCAACTGGTAAAGTTTCATGGTGATCCCTTGTATTTAATTTTTTTACCCTATTCACCTGCCATGTCTCGCCTTAAGGCTGTGGTCTGTCTTGAGACAAAAATCATATTAAGCCCACTTTACAAGAGCTCTCCAGTGCCAAATGGAGCAAGATAAGTATTGTATGTTTCCATAGTGTAGTGGTTATCACGTTTGCTTTGCACGCGAAAGGTCCCCAGTTCGAAACTGGGTGGAAACAGTGTCTTGTTTAATGCTGTGGTCTGTCTTAAGACAACAATCACATTAAGCCCACTTTACAAGATATATCCAGTTCCAAACAGTCCAAGAAGCTGTCATGTCTGTTTCCATAGTGTAGTGGTTATCACGTTCGCCTAACACGCGAAAGGTCCCCAGTTCGAAACTGGGTGGAAACACTCTCTTGTTTAAGGCTGTGGTCTGTCTTCAGACCAAGTCTCACAGAAAGCCCACTTTACAAGGTATCTCCACTTCCAAACGGAGCAAGGTCCAGTTTTGTCTGTTTCCATAGTGTAGTGGTTATCACGTTCGCCTCACACGCGAAAGGGCCCCAGTTCGAAACTGGGTGGAAACAATCTCTTGTTAAAGGCTGTGGTCTGTCTTGAGACAAAAATCATATTAAGCCCACTTTACAAGAGCTCTCCAGTGCCAAATGGAGCAAGATAAGTATTGTATGTTTCCATAGTGTAGTGGTTATCACGTTCGCTTTACACGCGAAAGGTCCCCAGTTCGAAACTGGGTGGAAACAGTGTCTTGTTTAATGCTGTGGTCTGTCTTAAGACAACAATCACATTAAGCCCACTTTACAAGATATATCCAGTTCCAAACAGTCCAAGAAGCTGTCATGTCTGTTTCCATAGTGTAGTGGTTATCAACGTTCGCTTTACACGCGAAAGGTCCCCAGTTCGAAACTGGGTGGAAACACTCTCTTGTTTAAGGCTGTGGTCTGTCTTCAGACCAAGTCTCACAGAAAGCCCACTTTACAAGGTATCTCCACTTCCAAACGGAGCAAGGTCCAGTTTTGTCTGTTTCCATAGTGTAGTGGTTATCACGTTCGCCTCACACGCGAAAGGGCCCCAGTTCGAAACTGGGTGGAAACAATCTCTTGTTAAAGGCTGTGGTCTGTCTTGAGACAAAAATCATATTAAGCCCACTTTACAAGAGCTCTCCAGTGCCAAATGGAGCAAGATAAGTATTGTATGTTTCCATAGTGTAGTGGTTATCACGTTCGCTTTACACGCGAAAGGTCCCCAGTTCGAAACTGGGTGGAAACAGTGTCTTGTTTAATGCTGTGGTCTGTCTTAAGACAACAATCACATTAAGCCCACTTTACAAGATATATCCAGTTCCAAACAGTCCAAGAAGCTGTCATGTCTGTTTCCATAGTGTAGTGGTTATCACGTTCGCCTCACACGCGAAAGGTCCCCAGTTCGAAACTGGGTGGAAACAATCTCTTGTTTAAGGCTGTGGTCTGTCTTGAGACAACAATCACATTAAGCCCACTTTACAAGATATATCCAGTTCCAAACAGTCCAAGAAGCTGTCATGTCTGTTTCCATAGTGTAGTGGTTATCACGTTCGCCTAACACGCGAAAGGTCCCCAGTACGAAACTGGGTGGAAACAATGTCTTGTTTAAGGCTGTGGTCTGTCTTCAGACCAAGTCTCACAGAAAGCCCACTTTACAAGGTATCTCCACTTCCAAACGGAGCCAGGTCCAGTTTTGTCTGTTTCCATAGTGTAGTGGTTATCACGTTCGCCTCACACGCGAAAGGTCCCCAGTTCGAAACTGGGTGGAAACAATCTCTTGTTTAAGGCTGTGGTCTGTCTTGAGACAAAAATCATATTAAGCCCACTTTACAAGAGCTCTCCAGTGCCAAATGGAGCAAGATAAGTATTGTATGTTTCCATAGTGTAGTGGTTATCACGTTTGCTTTACACGCGAAAGGTCCCCAGTTCGAAACTGGGTGGAAACAGTGTCTTGTTTAATGCTGTGGTCTGTCTTGAGACAACAATCACATTAAGCCCACTTTACAAGATATATCCAGTTCCAAACAGTCCAAGAAGCTGTCATGTCTGTTTCCATAGTGTAGTGGTTATCAACGTTCGCTTTACACGCGAAAGGTCCCCAGTTCGAAACTGGGTGGAAACAGTGTCTTGTTTAATGCTGTAGTCTGTCTTGAGACAACAATCACATTAAGCCCACTTTACAAGATATATCCAGTTCCAAACAGTCCAAGAAGCTGTCATGTGTGTTTCCATAGTGTAGTGGTTATCACGTTCGCCTCACACGCGAAAGGTCCCCAGTTCGAAACTGGCTGGAAACAATGTCTTGTTTAAGGCTGTGGTCTGTCTTCAGACCAAGTTTCACATAAAGCCCACTTTACAAGGTATCTCCACTTCCAAAAGGAGCAAGGTCCAGAGTTGTCTGTTTCCATAGTGTAGTGGTTATCACGTTCGCCTCACACGCGAAAGGTCCCCAGTTCGAAACTGGGTGGAAACAATCTCTTGTTTAAGGCTTAGGTATGTCTTGAGACAACAATCACATTAAGCCCACTTTACAAGATATATCCAGTTCCAAACAGTCCAAGAAGCTGTCATGTCTGTTTCCATGGTGTAGTGGTTATCACGTTCGCCTCACTTGGAAAGGTCCCCAGTTCGAAACTGGGTGGAAACAAGCTCTTGTTTAAGGCTGTGGTCTGTCTTCAGACCAAGTCTCACATAAAGCCCACTTTAAAAGGTATCTCCACTTCCAAACGGAGCAAGGTCAATTGTTGTCTGTTTCCATAGTGTAGTGGTTATCACGTTCGCCTCACTTGGAAAGGTCCCCAGTTCGAAACTAGGTGGAAACAAGCTCTTGTTTAAGGCTGTGGTCTGTCTTCAGACCAAGTTTCACATAAAGCCCACTTTACAAGGTATCTCCACTTCAAAACGGAGCAAGGTCCAGTGTTGTCTGTTTCCATAGTGTAGTGGTTATCACGTTCGCCTCACACGCGAAAGGTCCCCAGTTCGAAACTGGGTGGAAACAATCTCTTGTTTAAGGCTGTGGTCTGTCTTGAGACAACAATCACATTAAGCCCAGTTTACAAGAGCTCTCCAGTGCCAAATGGAGCAAGATAAGTATTGTATGTTTCCATAGTGTAGTGGTTATCACGTTCGCTTTACACGCGAAAGGTCCCCAGTACGAAACTGGGTGGAAACAATCTCTTGTTTAAGGCTGTGGTCTGTCTTGAGACAACAATCACATTAAGCCCACTTTACAAGATATATCCAGTTCCAAACAGTCCAAGAAGCTGTCATGTCTGTTTCCATAGTGTAGTGGTTATCACGTTCGCCTCCCACGGGAAAGGTCCCCAGTTCGAAACTGGGTGGAAACAATCTCTTGTTTAAGGCTGTGGTCTGTCTTGAGACAACAATCATATTAAGCCCACTTTACAAGAGCTCTCCACTTCCAAACGGAGCAAGGTCCAGTGTTGTCTGTTTCCATAGTGTAGTGGTTATCACGTTCGCCTCCGGCTGGAAAGGTCCCCAGTTCGAAACTGGGTGGAAACAATCTCTTGTTTAAGGATGTGGTCTGTCTTGAGACAACAATCACATTGAGCCCACTTTACAAGATATATCCAGTTCCAAACAGTCCAAGAAGCTGTGATGTCTGTTTCCATAGTGTAGTGATTATCACGTTCGCCTAACACGCGAAAGGTCCCCAGTTCGAAACTGGGTGGAAACAATGTCTTGTTTAAGGCTGTGGTCTGTCTTCAGACCAAGTTTCACATAAAGCCCACTTTACAAGGTATCTCCACTTCCAAACGGAGCAAGGTCCAGTGTTGTCTGTTTCCTTAGTGTAGTGGTTATCACGTTCGCTTTACATGCGAAAGGTCCCCAGTTCGAAACTGGGTGGAAACAGTGTCTTGTTTAATGCTGTGGTCTGTCTTGAGACAACAATCACATTAAGCCCACTTCACAAGATATATCCAGTCCCCAGATCGAAACTGGGTGGAAACAGTGTCTTGTTTAATGCTTATAGACTACTTTCTGGCCAATTGTCCAGAGAGAAATTCCATTCTTCAGAAAGCTCCGCAGCCTTTGAGTTTCAGTTTCAAACAAAAAGGGATATCTATTGGGTAAAAACCACAGCTGCTACAGGGGGTATAGCTCAGTGGTAGAGCATTTGACTGCAGATAAAGAGGTCCCAGGTTCAAATCCTGGTGCCCCCTTGGAAACTCTGGCAAGCTGGCTGTGTTATTCCACGCCCAAACAGTGTGCTAAATTCCTCCAGCTACGCTTTTCAAATGAAGCGGTAAGTTTCGCTTTGTTCATCGTTCGCAATGGAACAAACGCCAAACACAGGTAGGGTACTTCAACCGGAAACCCAATATACTCGAGCGATTTCCCCCATCTGCCGAACATCAGTCTAGGAGTTGTTCTTTTTTCTTCAAGTCAGGATGGCCGAGCAGTCTAAGGCGCCAGACTCAAGGCAGTTTACCTTCCTCAGTAGAGAGATTTCTGGTCTCCGTATGGAGGCGTGGGTTCAAATCCCACTTCTGACATGTCCTTTTGACTTCAAGCTGCAATAAACAGCCCCATTCCGAAGAGATCACAAAAATGCCTGTTACTTCCTGGAAATGCAAGCCGAGCTGAGGGTAGTTCCCTTGGAGTTTACAAAAGGGAACGTCTTCAAGCGCCTTTGGAGATGCCGGGGAACGATCCCGGGACCTCATACATGCAAAGCATGCGCTCTACCACTGAGCTACATCCCCACGCCGGAATGCCAACGGGCATTGTCCAGAGAGAAATTTCATTCTTCAGAAAGCTCCGCAGCCTTTGAGTTTCAGTTTCAAACAAAAAGGGATATCGATTGGGTAAAAACCACTGCTGCTACAGGGGGTATAGCTCAGTGGTAGAGCATTTGACTGCAGATCAAGAGGTCCCAGGTTCAAATCCTGGTGCCCCCTTGGAAACTCTGGCAAGCTGGCTGTGTTATTCCACGCCCAAACAGTGTGCTAAATTCCTCCAGCTACGCTTTTCAAATGAAGCGGTAAGTTTCGCTTTGTTCATCGTTCGCAATGGAACAAACGCCAAACACAGGTAGGGTACTTCAACCGGAAACCGAATATACTCGAGCGCTTTCCCCCATCTGCCGAACAACAATCTAGGAGTTGTTCTTTCTTCTTCAAGTCAGGATGGCCGAGCGGTCTAAGGTGCCAGACTCAAGTCAGTGTACCTTCCTCAGTAGAGGGATTTCTCGTCTCCGTATGGAGGCGTGGGTTCAAATCCCACTTCTTACATGTCCTTTTGACTTCAAGCTGCAATAAACAGCCCCATTCGGAAGAGATCACAAAAATGCCTGTTACTTCCTGGAAATGCAAGCTGAGCTGAGGGTAGTTCCCTTGGAGTTTACAAAAGGGCACTTCTTCAGGCGCCTTTGGAGATGCCGGGGAACGATCCCGGGACCTCATACATGCAAAGCATGCGCTCTACCACTGAGCTACATCCCCACGCCGGAATGCCAACGGGCATTGTCCAGAGAGAAATTCCATTCTTCAGAAAGCTCCACAGCATTTGAGTTTCAGTTTCAAACAAAAAGGGATATCTTTTGGGTAAAAACCACATCTGCTACAGGGGGTATAGCTCAGTGGTAGAGCATTTGACTGCAGATCAAGAGGTCCCAGGTTCAAATCCTGGTGCCCCCTTGGAAACTCCGGCAAGCAGGCTGTGTTATTCCACGCCCAAACAGTGTGCTAAATTCCTCCAGCTACGCTTTTCAAATGAAGCGGTAAGTTTCGCTTTGTTCATCGTTCGCAATGGAACAAACGCCAAACACAGGTAGGGTACTTCAACCGGAAACCCAATATACTCGAGCGATTTCCCCCATCTGCCGAACATCAGTCTAGGAGTTGTTCTTTTTTCTTCAAGTCAGGATGGCCGAGCGGTCTAAGGCGCCAGACTCAAGGCAGTTTACCTTCCTCAGTAGAGAGATTTCTGGTCTCCGTATGGAGGCGTGGGTTCAAATCCCACTTCTGACATGTCCTTTTGACTTCAAGCTGAAATAAACAGCCCTATTCCGAAGAGATCACAAAAATGCCTGTTACTTCCTGGAAATGCAAGCCGAGCTGAGGGTAGTTCCCTTGGAGTTTACAAAAGGGAACTTCTTCAAGCGCCTTTGGAGATGCCGAGGAACGATCCCGGGACCTCATACATGCAAAGCATGCGCTCTACCACTGAGCTACATCCCCACGCCGGAATGCCAACGGGCATTGTCCAGAGAGAAATTTCATTCTTCAGAAAGCTCCGCAGCCTTTGAGTTTCAGTTTCAAACAAAAAGGGATATGGATTGGGTAAAAACCACTGCTGCTACAGGGGGTATAGCTCAGTGGTAGAGCATTTGACTGCAGATCAAGAGGTCCCAGGTTCAAATCCTGGTGCCCCCTTGGAAACTCTGGCAAGCTGGATGTATTATTCCACGCCCAAACAGTGTGCTAAATTCCTCCAGCTACGCTTTTCAAATGAAGCGGTAAGTTTCGCTTTGTTCATCGTTCGCAATGGAACAAACGCCAAACACAGGTAGGGTACTTCAACCGGAAACCGAATATACTCGAGCGCTTTCCCCCATCTGCCGAACAACAATCTAGGAGTTGTTCTTTTTTCTTCAAGTCAGGATGGCCGATCGGTCTAAGGCGCCAGACTCAAGGCAGTGTACCTTCCTCAGTAGAGAGATTTCTGGTCTCCGTATGGAGGCGTGGGTTCAAATCCCACTTTTGACATGTCCTTTTGACTTCAAGCTGCAATAAACAGTCCCATTCGGAAGAGATCACAAAAATGCCTGTTACTTCCTGGAAATGCAAGCTGATCTGAGGGTAGTTCCCTTGGAGTTTAAAAAAGGGCACTTCTTCAGGCGCCTTTGGAGATGCCGGGAACGATCCCGGGACCTCATACATGCAAAGCATGCGCTCTACCACTGAGCTACATCCCCACGCCAGAATACCATCGGGCATTGTCCAGAGAGAAATTCCATTCTTCAGAAAGCTCCGCAGCCTTTGCGTTTCAGTTTCAAACAAAAAGGGATATCTATTGGGTAAAAACCACAGCTGCTACAGGGGGTATATCTCAGTGGTAGAGCATTTGACTGCAGATCAAGAGGTCCCAGGTTCAAATCCTGGTGCCCCCATGGAAACTCTGGCAAGCTGGCTGTGTTATTCCATGCCCAAACAGTGTGCTAAATTCCTCCAGCTACGCTTTTCAAATGAAGCGGTAAGTTTCGCTTTGTTCATCGTTCGCAATGGAACAAACGCCAAACACAGGTAGGGTACTTCAACCGGAAACCCAATATACTCGAGCGATTTCCCCCATCTGCCGAACATCAGTCTAGGAGTTGTTCTTTTTTCTTCAAGTCAGGATGGCCGAGCGGTCTAAGGCGCCAGACTCAAGGCAGTGTACCTTCCTCAGTAGAGAGATTTCTGGTCTCCGTATGGAGGCGTGGGTTCAAATCCCACTTCTGACATGTCCTTTTGACTTCAAGCGGCAATAAACAGCCCCATTCCGAAGACATCACAAAAATGCCTGTTACTTCCTGGAAATGCAAGCCGAGCTGAGGGTAGTTCCCTTGGAGTTTACAAAAGGGCACATCTTCAAGCGCCTTTGGAGATGCCGGGGAATGATCCCGGGACCTCATACATGCAAAGCATGCGCTCTACCACTGAGCTACATCCCCACGCCCGAATGCCAACGGGCATTGTCCAGAGAGAAATTCCATTCTTCAGAAAGCTCCGCAGCCTTTGAGTTTCAGTTTCAAACAAAAAGGGTTATCTATTGGGTAAAAACCACAGCTGCTACAGGGGGTATAGCTCAGTGGTAGAGTATTTGACTGCAGATCAAGAGGTCCCAGGTTTAAATCCTGGTGCCCCCTTGGAAACTCTGGCAAGCTGGCTGTGTTATTCCACGCCCAAACAGTGTGCTAAATTCCTCCAGCTACGCTTTTCAAATGAAGCGGTAAGTTTCGCTTTGTTCATCGTTCGCAATGGAACAAACGCCAAACACAGGTAGGGTACTTCAACCGGAAACCGAATATACTCGAGCGCTTTCCCCCATCTGCCGAACAAGAATCTAGGAGTTGTTCTTTCTCTTCAAGTCAGGATGGCCGAGCGGTCTAAGGCGCCAGACTCAAGGCAGTGTACCTTCCTCAGTAGAGGGATTTCTCGTCTCCGTATGGAGGCGTGGGTTCAAATCCCACTTCTGACATGTCCTTTTGACTTCAAGCTGCAATAAACAGCCCCATTCGGAAGAGATCAAAAAAATGCCTGTTACTTCCTGGAAATGCAAGCTGAGCTGAGGGTAGTTCCCTTGGAGTTTACAAAAGGGCACTTCTTCAGGCGCCTTTGGAGATGCCGGGGAACGATCCCGGGACCTCATACATGCGAAGCATGCGCTCTACCACTGAGCTACATCCCCACGCCATAATGCCAACGGGCATTGTCCAGAGAGAAATTCCATTCTTCAGAAAGCTCCACAGCCTTTGAGTTTCAGTTTCAAACAAAAAGGGATATCTATTGGGTAAAAACCACAGCTGCTACAGGGGGTATAGCTCAGTGGTAGAGCATTTGACTGCAGATCAAGAGGTCCCAGGTTCAAATCCTGGTGCCCCCTTGGAAACTCTGGCAAGCTGGCGTGTTATTCCACGCCCAAACAGTGTGCTAAATTCCTCCAGCTACGCTTTTCAAATGAAGCGGTAAGTTTCGCTTTGTTCATCGTTCGCAATGGAACAAACGCCAAACACAGGTAGGGTACTTCAACCGGAAACCCAATATACTCGAGCGATTTCCCCCATCTGCCGAACATCAGTCTAGGAGTTGTTCTATTTTCTTCAAGTCAGGATGGCCGAGCGGTCTAAGGCGCCAGACTCAAGGCAGTGTACCTTCCTCAGTAGAGAGATTTCTGGTCTCCGTATGGAGGCGTGGGTTCAAATCCCACTTCTGACATGTCCTTTTGACTTCAAGCTGCAATAAACAGCCCCATTCCGAAGAGATCACAAAAATGCCTGTTACTTCCTGGAAATGCAAGCCGAGCTGAGGGTAGTTCCCTTGGAGTTTACAAAAGGGCACGTCTTCAAGCGCCTTTGGAGATGCCGGGGAACGATCCCGGGACCTCATACATGCAAAGCATGCGCTCTACCACTGAGCTACATCCCCACGCCCGAATGCCAACGGGCATTGTCCAGAGAGAAATTCCATTCTTCAGAAAGCTCCGCAGCCTTTGAGTTTCAGTTTCAAACAAAAAGGGATATCTATTGGGTAAAAACCACAGCTGCTCCAGGGGGTATAGCTCAGTGGTAGAGCATTGGACTGCAGATCAAGAGGTCCCAGGTTCAACTCCTGGTGCCCCCTTGGACACTCTGGCAAGATGGCTGTGTTATTCCAAGCCCAAACAGTGTGCTAAATTCCTCCAGCTACGCTTTTCAAATGAAGCGGTAAGTTTCGCTTTGTTCATCGTTCGCAATGGAACAAACGCCAAACACAGGTAGGGTACTTCAACCGGAAACCCAATATACTCGAGCGATTTCCCCCATCTGCCGAACATCAGTCTAGGAGTTGTTCTTTTTTCTTCAAGTCAGGATGGCCGAGCGGTCTAAGGCGCCAGACTCAAGGCAGTGTACCTTCCTCAGTAGAGAGATTTCTGGTCTCCGTATGGAGGCGTGGGTTCAAATCCCACTTCTGACATGTCCTTTTGACTTCAAGCTGCAATAAACAGCCCCATTCCGAAGAGATCACAAAAATGCCTGTTACTTCCTGGAAATGCAAGCCGAGCTGAGGGTAGTTCCCTTGGAGTTTACAAAAGGGCACGTCTTCAAGCGCCTTTGGAGATGCCGGGGAACGATCCCGGGACCTCATACATGCAAAGCATGCGCTCTACCACTGAGCTACATCCCCACGCCCGAATGCCAACGGGCATTGTCCAGAGAGAAATTCCATTCTTCAGAAAGCTCCGCAGCCTTTGAGGTTCAGTTTCAAACAAAAAGGGATATCTCTTGGGTAAAAACCACAGCTGCTCCAGGGGGTATAGCTCAGTGGTAGAGCATTTGACTGCAGATCAAGAGGTCCCAGGTTCAACTCCTGGTGCCCCCTTGGAAACTCTGGCAAGCTGGCTGTGTTATTCCAAGCCCAAACAGTGTGCTAAATTCCTCCAGCTACGCTTTTCAAATGAAGCGGTAAGTTTCGCTTTGTTCATCGTTCGCAATGGAACAAACGCCAAACACAGGTAGGGTACTTCAACCGGAAACCCAATATACTCGAGCGATTTCCCCCATCTGCCGAACATCAGTCTAGGAGTTGTTCTTTTTTCTTCAAGTCAGGATGGCCGAGCGGTCTAAGGCGCCAGACTCAAGGCAGTGTACCTTCCTCAGTAGAGAGATTTCTGGTCTCCGTATGGAGGCGTGGGTTCAAATCCCACTTCTGACATGTCCTTTTGACTTCAAGCTGCAATAAACAGCCCCATTCCGAAGACATCACAAAAATGCCTGTTACTTCCTGGAAATGCAAGCCGAGCTGAGGGTAGTTCCCTTGGAGTTTACAAAAGGGCACATCTTCAAGCGCCTTTGGAGATGCCGGGGAACGATCCCGGGACCTCATACATGCAAAGCATGCGCTCTACCACTGAGCTACATCCCCACGCCCGAATGCCAACGGGCATTGTCCAGAGAGAAATTCCATTCTTCAGAAAGCTCCGCAGCCTTTGAGTTTCAGTTTCAAACAAAAAGGGTTATCTATTGGGTAAAAAACCACAGCTGCTACAGGGGGTATAGCTCAGTGGTAGAGTATTTGACTGCAGATCAAGAGGTCCCAGGTTTAAATCCTGGTGCCCCCTTGGAAACTCTGGCAAGCTGGCTGTGTTATTCCACGCCCAAACAGTGTGCTAAATTCCTCCAGCTACGCTTTTCAAATGAAGCGGTAAGTTTCGCTTTGTTCATCGTTCGCAATGGAACAAACGCCAAACACAGGTAGGGTACTTCAACCGGAAACCCAATATACTCGAGCGATTTCCCCCATCTGCCGAACATCAGTCTAGGAGTTGTTCTTTTTTCTTCAAGTCAGGATGGCCGAGCGGTCTAAGGCGCCAGACTCAAGGCAGTTTACCTTCCTCAGTAGAGAGATTTCTGGTCTCCGTATGGAGGCGTGGGTTCAAATCCCACTTCTGACATGTCCTTTTGACTTCAAGCTGCAATAAACAGCCCTATTCCGAAGAGATCACAAAAATGCCTGTTACTTCCTGGAAATGCAAGCCGAGCTGAGGGTAGTTCCCTTGGAGTTTACAAAAGGGAACTTCTTCAAGCGCCTTTGGAGATGCCGAGGAACGATCCCGGGACCTCATACATGCAAAGCATGCGCTCTACCACTGAGCTACATCCCCACGCCGGAATGCCAACGGGCATTGTCCAGAGAGAAATTTCATTCTTCAGAAAGCTCCGCAGCCTTTGAGTTTCAGTTTCAAACAAAAAGGGATATGGATTGGGTAAAAACCACTGCTGCTACAGGGGGTATAGCTCAGTGGTAGAGCATTTGACTGCAGATCAAGAGGTCCCAGGTTCAAATCCTGGTGCCCCCTTGGAAACTCTGGCAAGCTGGATGTATTATTCCACGCCCAAACAGTGTGCTAAATTCCTCCAGCTACGCTTTTCAAATGAAGCGGTAAGTTTCGCTTTGTTCATCGTTCGCAATGGAACAAACGCCAAACACAGGTAGGGTACTTCAACCGGAAACCGAATATACTCGAGCGCTTTCCCCCATCTGCCGAACAACAATCTAGGAGTTGTTCTTTCTTCTTCAAGTCAGGATGGCCGAGCGGTCTAAGGTGCCAGACTCAAGTCAGTGTACCTTCCTCAGTAGAGGGATTTCTCGTCTCCGTATGGAGGCGTGGGTTCAAATCCCACTTCTTACATGTCCTTTTGACTTCAAGCTGCAATAAACAGCCCCATTCGGAAGAGATCACAAAAATGCCTGTTACTTCCTGGAAATGCAAGCTGAGCTGAGGGTAGTTCCCTTGGAGTTTACAAAAGGGCACTTCTTCAGGCGCCTTTGGAGATGCCGGGGAACGATCCCGGGACCTCATACATGCAAAGCATGCGCTCTACCACTGAGCTATATCCCCACGCCCGAATGCCTACGGGCATTGTCCAGAGAGAAATTCCATTCTTCAGAAAGCTCCGCAGCCTTTGAGTTTAAGTTTCAAACAAAAAGGGTTATCTATTGGGTAAAAACCACAGCTGCTACAGGGGGTATAGCTCAGTGGTAGAGTATTTGACTGCAGATCAAGAGGTCCCAGGTTCAAATCCTGGTGCCCCCTTGGAAACTCTGGCAAGCTGGCTGTGTTATTCCACGCCCAAACAGTGTGCTAAATTCCTCCAGCTACGCTTTTCAAATGAAGCGGTAAGTTTCGCTTTGTTCATCGTTCGCAATGGAACAAACGCCAAACACAGGTAGGGTACTTCAACCGGAAACCCAATATACTCGAGCGATTTCCCCCATCTGCCGAACATCAGTCTAGGAGTTGTTCTTTTTTCTTCAAGTCAGGATGGCCGATCGGTCTAAGGCGCCAGACTCAAGGCAGTGTACCTTCCTCAGTAGAGAGATTTCTGGTCTCCGTATGGAGGCGTGGGTTCAAATCCCACTTTTGACATGTCCTTTTGACTTCAAGCTGCAATAAACAGTCCCATTCGGAAGAGATCACAAAAATGCCTGTTACTTCCTGGAAATGCAAGCTGATCTGAGGGTAGTTCCCTTGGAGTTTAAAAAAGGGCACTTCTTCAGGCGCCTTTGGAGATGCCGGGAACGATCCCGGGACCTCATACATGCAAAGCATGCGCTCTACCACTGAGCTACATCCCCACGCCAGAATACCATCGGGCATTGTCCAGAGAGAAATTCCATTCTTCAGAAAGCTCCGCAGCCTTTGCGTTTCAGTTTCAAACAAAAAGGGATATCTATTGGGTAAAAACCACAGCTGCTACAGGGGGTATATCTCAGTGGTAGAGCATTTGACTGCAGATCAAGAGGTCCCAGGTTCAAATCCTGGTGCCCCCATGGAAACTCTGGCAAGCTGGCTGTGTTATTCCATGCCCAAACAGTGTGCTAAATTCCTCCAGCTACGCTTTTCAAATGAAGCGGTAAGTTTCGCTTTGTTCATCGTTCGCAATGGAACAAACGCCAAACACAGGTAGGGTACTTCAACCGGAAACCCAATATACTCGAGCGATTTCCCCCATCTGCCGAACATCAGTCTAGGAGTTGTTCTTTTTTCTTCAAGTCAGGATGGCCGAGCGGTCTAAGGCGCCAGACTCAAGGCAGTGTACCTTCCTCAGTAGAGAGATTTCTGGTCTCCGTATGGAGGCGTGGGTTCAAATCCCACTTCTGACATGTCCTTTTGACTTCAAGCGGCAATAAACAGCCCCATTCCGAAGACATCACAAAAATGCCTGTTACTTCCTGGAAATGCAAGCCGAGCTGAGGGTAGTTCCCTTGGAGTTTACAAAAGGGCACATCTTCAAGCGCCTTTGGAGATGCCGGGGAATGATCCCGGGACCTCATACATGCAAAGCATGCGCTCTACCACTGAGCTACATCCCCACGCCCGAATGCCAACGGGCATTGTCCAGAGAGAAATTCCATTCTTCAGAAAGCTCCGCAGCCTTTGAGTTTCAGTTTCAAACAAAAAGGGTTATCTATTGGGTAAAAACCACAGCTGCTACAGGGGGTATAGCTCAGTGGTAGAGTATTTGACTGCAGATCAAGAGGTCCCAGGTTTAAATCCTGGTGCCCCCTTGGAAACTCTGGCAAGCTGGCTGTGTTATTCCACGCCCAAACAGTGTGCTAAATTCCTCCAGCTACGCTTTTCAAATGAAGCGGTAAGTTTCGCTTTGTTCATCGTTCGCAATGGAACAAACGCCAAACACAGGTAGGGTACTTCAACCGGAAACCGAATATACTCGAGCGCTTTCCCCCATCTGCCGAACAAGAATCTAGGAGTTGTTCTTTCTCTTCAAGTCAGGATGGCCGAGCGGTCTAAGGCGCCAGACTCAAGGCAGTGTACCTTCCTCAGTAGAGGGATTTCTCGTCTCCGTATGGAGGCGTGGGTTCAAATCCCACTTCTGACATGTCCTTTTGACTTCAAGCTGCAATAAACAGCCCCATTCGGAAGAGATCAAAAAAATGCCTGTTACTTCCTGGAAATGCAAGCTGAGCTGAGGGTAGTTCCCTTGGAGTTTACAAAAGGGCACTTCTTCAGGCGCCTTTGGAGATGCCGGGGAACGATCCCGGGACCTCATACATGCGAAGCATGCGCTCTACCACTGAGCTACATCCCCACGCCATAATGCCAACGGGCATTGTCCAGAGAGAAATTCCATTCTTCAGAAAGCTCCACAGCCTTTGAGTTTCAGTTTCAAACAAAAAGGGATATCTATTGGGTAAAAACCACAGCTGCTACAGGGGGTATAGCTCAGTGGTAGAGCATTTGACTGCAGATCAAGAGGTCCCAGGTTCAAATCCTGGTGCCCCCTTGGAAACTCTGGCAAGCTGGCGTGTTATTCCACGCCCAAACAGTGTGCTAAATTCCTCCAGCTACGCTTTTCAAATGAAGCGGTAAGTTTCGCTTTGTTCATCGTTCGCAATGGAACAAACGCCAAACACAGGTAGGGTACTTCAACCGGAAACCCAATATACTCGAGCGATTTCCCCCATCTGCCGAACATCAGTCTAGGAGTTGTTCTATTTTCTTCAAGTCAGGATGGCCGAGCGGTCTAAGGCGCCAGACTCAAGGCAGTGTACCTTCCTCAGTAGAGAGATTTCTGGTCTCCGTATGGAGGCGTGGGTTCAAATCCCACTTCTGACATGTCCTTTTGACTTCAAGCTGCAATAAACAGCCCCATTCCGAAGAGATCACAAAAATGCCTGTTACTTCCTGGAAATGCAAGCCGAGCTGAGGGTAGTTCCCTTGGAGTTTACAAAAGGGCACGTCTTCAAGCGCCTTTGGAGATGCCGGGGAACGATCCCGGGACCTCATACATGCAAAGCATGCGCTCTACCACTGAGCTACATCCCCACGCCCGAATGCCAACGGGCATTGTCCAGAGAGAAATTCCATTCTTCAGAAAGCTCCGCAGCCTTTGAGTTTCAGTTTCAAACAAAAAGGGATATCTATTGGGTAAAAACCACAGCTGCTCCAGGGGGTATAGCTCAGTGGTAGAGCATTGGACTGCAGATCAAGAGGTCCCAGGTTCAACTCCTGGTGCCCCCTTGGACACTCTGGCAAGATGGCTGTGTTATTCCAAGCCCAAACAGTGTGCTAAATTCCTCCAGCTACGCTTTTCAAATGAAGCGGTAAGTTTCGCTTTGTTCATCGTTCGCAATGGAACAAACGCCAAACACAGGTAGGGTACTTCAACCGGAAACCCAATATACTCGAGCGATTTCCCCCATCTGCCGAACATCAGTCTAGGAGTTGTTCTTTTTTCTTCAAGTCAGGATGGCCGAGCGGTCTAAGGCGCCAGACTCAAGGCAGTGTACCTTCCTCAGTAGAGAGATTTCTGGTCTCCGTATGGAGGCGTGGGTTCAAATCCCACTTCTGACATGTCCTTTTGACTTCAAGCTGCAATAAACAGCCCCATTCCGAAGAGATCACAAAAATGCCTGTTACTTCCTGGAAATGCAAGCCGAGCTGAGGGTAGTTCCCTTGGAGTTTACAAAAGGGCACGTCTTCAAGCGCCTTTGGAGATGCCGGGGAACGATCCCGGGACCTCATACATGCAAAGCATGCGCTCTACCACTGAGCTACATCCCCACGCCCGAATGCCAACGGGCATTGTCCAGAGAGAAATTCCATTCTTCAGAAAGCTCCGCAGCCTTTGAGGTTCAGTTTCAAACAAAAAGGGATATCTCTTGGGTAAAAACCACAGCTGCTCCAGGGGGTATAGCTCAGTGGTAGAGCATTTGACTGCAGATCAAGAGGTCCCAGGTTCAACTCCTGGTGCCCCCTTGGAAACTCTGGCAAGCTGGCTGTGTTATTCCAAGCCCAAACAGTGTGCTAAATTCCTCCAGCTACGCTTTTCAAATGAAGCGGTAAGTTTCGCTTTGTTCATCGTTCGCAATGGAACAAACGCCAAACACAGGTAGGGTACTTCAACCGGAAACCCAATATACTCGAGCGATTTCCCCCATCTGCCGAACATCAGTCTAGGAGTTGTTCTTTTTTCTTCAAGTCAGGATGGCCGAGCGGTCTAAGGCGCCAGACTCAAGGCAGTGTACCTTCCTCAGTAGAGAGATTTCTGGTCTCCGTATGGAGGCGTGGGTTCAAATCCCACTTCTGACATGTCCTTTTGACTTCAAGCTGCAATAAACAGCCCCATTCCGAAGACATCACAAAAATGCCTGTTACTTCCTGGAAATGCAAGCCGAGCTGAGGGTAGTTCCCTTGGAGTTTACAAAAGGGCACATCTTCAAGCGCCTTTGGAGATGCCGGGGAACGATCCCGGGACCTCATACATGCAAAGCATGCGCTCTACCACTGAGCTACATCCCCACGCCCGAATGCCAACGGGCATTGTCCAGAGAGAAATTCCATTCTTCAGAAAGCTCCGCAGCCTTTGAGTTTCAGTTTCAAACAAAAAGGGTTATCTATTGGGTAAAAAACCACAGCTGCTACAGGGGGTATAGCTCAGTGGTAGAGTATTTGACTGCAGATCAAGAGGTCCCAGGTTTAAATCCTGGTGCCCCCTTGGAAACTCTGGCAAGCTGGCTGTGTTATTCCACGCCCAAACAGTGTGCTAAATTCCTCCAGCTACGCTTTTCAAATGAAGCGGTAAGTTTCGTTTTGTTCATCGTTCGCAATGGAACAAACGCCAAACACAGGTAGGGTACTTCAACCGGAAACCGAATATACTCGAGCGCTTTCCCCCATCTGCCGAACATCAGTCTAGGAGTTGTTCTTTCTTCTTCAAGTCAGGATGGCCGAGCGGTCTAAGGCGCCAGACTCAAGGCAGTGTACCTTCCTCAGTAGAGAGATTTCTGGTCTCCGTATGGAGGCGTGGGTTCAAATCCCACTTCTGACATGTCCTTTTGACTTCAAGCTGCAATAAACAGCCCCATTCCGAAGACATCACAAAAATGCCTGTTACTTCCTGGAAATGCAAGCCGAGCTGAGGGTAGTTCCCTTGGAGTTTACAAAAGGGCACGTCTTCAAGCGCATTTGGAGATGCCGGGGAACGATCCCGGGACCTCATACATGCAAAGCATGCGCTCTACCACTGAGCTACATCCCCACGCCCGAATGCCAACGGGCATTGTCCAGAGAGAAATTCCATTCTTCAGAAAGCTCCGCAGCCTTTGAGTTTCAGTTTCAAACAAAAAGGGTTATCTATTGGGTAAAAACCACAGCTGCTCCAGGGGGTATAGCTCAGTGGTAGAGCATTTGACTGCAGATCAAGAGGTCCCAGGTTCAACTCCTGGTGCCCCCTTGGAAACTCTGGCAAGCTGGCTGTGTTATTCCAAGCCCAAACAGTGTGCTAAATTCCTCCAGCTACGCTTTTCAAATGAAGCGGTAAGTTTCGCTTTGTTCATCGTTCGCAATGGAACAAACGCCAAACACAGGTAGGGTACTTCAACCGGAAACCCAATATACTCGAGCGATTTCCCCCATCTGCCGAACATCAGTCTAGGAGTTGTTCTCTTTTCTTCAAGTCAGGATGGCCGAGCGGTCTAAGGCGCCAGACTCAAGGCAGTGTACCTTCCTCAGTAGAGAGATTTCTGGTCTCCGTATGGAGGCGTGGGTTCAAATCCCACTTCTGACATGTCCTTTTGACTTCAAGCTGCAATAAACAGCCCCATTCCGAAAAGATCACAAAAATGCCTGTTACTTCCTGGAAATGCAAGCCGAGCTGAGGGTAGTTCCCTTGGAGTTTACAAAAGGGCACGTCTTCAAGCGCCTTTGGAGATGCCGGGGAACGATCCCGGGACCTCATACATGCAAAGCATGCGCTCTACCACTGAGCTACATCCCCACGCCCGAATGCCAGCGGGCATTGTCCAGAGAGAAATTCCATTCTTCAGAAAGCTCCGCAGCCTTTGAGTTTCAGTTTCAAACAAAAAGGGATATCTATTGGGTAAAAACCACAGCTGCTCCAGGGGGTATAGCTCAGTGGTAGAGCATTTGACTGCAGATCAAGAGGTCCCAGGTTCAACTCCTGGTGCCCCCTTGGAAACTCTGGCAAGCTGGCTGTGTTATTCCAAGCCCAAACAGTGTGCTAAATTCCTCCAGCTACGCTTTTCAAATGAAGCGGTAAGTTTCGCTTTGTTCATCGTTCGCAATGGAACAAACGCCAAACACAGGTAGGGTACTTCAACCGGAAACCCAATATACTCGAGCGATTTCCCCCATCTGCCGAACATCAGTCTAGGAGTTGTTCTTTTTTCTTCAAGTCAGGATGGCCGAGCGGTCTAAGGCGCCAGACTCAAGGCAGTGTACCTTCCTCAGTAGAGAGATTTCTGGTCTCCGTATGGAGGCGTGGGTTCAAATCCCACTTCTGACATGTCCTTTTGACTTCAAGCTGCAATAAACAGCCCCATTCCGAAGAGATCACAAAAATGCCTGTTACTTCCTGGAAATGCAAGCCGAGCTGAGGGTAGTTCCCTTGGAGTTTACAAAAGGGCACGTCTTCAAGCGCCTTTGGAGATGCCGGGGAACGATCCCGGGACCTCATACATGCAAAGCATGCGCTCTACCACTGAGCTACATCCCCCGCCCGAATGCCAACGGGCATTGTCCAGAGAGAAATTCCATTCTTCAGAAAGCTCCGCAGCCTTTGAGGTTCAGTTTCAAACAAAAAGGGATATCTATTGGGTAAAAACCACAGCTGCTCCAGGGGGTATAGCTCAGTGGTAGAGCATTTGACTGCAGATCAAGAGGTCCCAGGTTCAACTCCTGGTGCCCCCTTGGAAACTCTGGCAAGCTGGCTGTGTTATTCCAAGCCCAAACAGTGTGCTAAATTCCTCCAGCTACGCTTTTCAAATGAAGCGGTAAGTTTCGCTTTGTTCATCGTTCGCAATGGAACAAACGCCAAACACAGGTAGGGTACTTCAACCGGAAACCCAATATACTCGAGCGATTTCCCCCATCTGCCGAACATCAGTCTAGGAGTTGTTCTTTTTTCTTCTAGTCAGGATGGCCGAGCGGTCTAAGGCGCCAGAGTCAAGGCAGTGTACCTTCCTCAGTAGAGAGATTTCTGGTCTCCGTATGGAGGCGTGGGTTCAAATCCCACTTTTGACATGTCCTTTTGACTTCAAGCTGCAATAAACAGTCCCATTCGGAAGAGATCACAAAAATGCCTGTTACTTCCTGGAAATGCAAGCTGAGCTGAGGGTAGTTCCCTTGGAGTTTAAAAAAGGGCACTTCTTCAGGCGCCTTTGGAGATGCCGGGGAACGATCCCGGGACCTCATACATGCAAAGCATGCGCTCTACCACTGAGCTACATCCCCACGCCAGAATACCATCGGGCATTGTCCAGAGAGAAATTCCATTCTTCAGAAAGCTCCGCAGCCTTTGCGTTTCAGTTTCAAACAAAAAGGGATATCTATTGGGTAAAAACCACAGCTGCTACAGGGGGTATATCTCAGTGGTAGAGCATTTGACTGCAGATCAAGAGGTCCCAGGTTCAAATCCTGGTGCCCCCTTGGAAACTCTGGCAAGCTGGCTGTGTTATTCCATGCCCAAACAGTGTGCTAAATTCCTCCAGCTACGCTTTTCAAATGAAGCGGTAAGTTTCGCTTTGTTCATCGTTCGCAATGGAACAAACGCCAAACACAGGTAGGGTACTTCAACCGGAAACCCAATATACTCGAGCGATTTCCCCCATCTGCCGAACATCAGTCTAGGAGTTGTTCTTTTTTCTTCAAGTCAGGATGGCCGAGCGGTCTAAGGCGCCAAACTCAAGGCAGTGTACCTTCCTCAGTAGAGAGATTTCTGGTCTCCGTATGGAGGCGTGGGTTCAAATCCCACTTCTGACATGTCCTTTTGACTTCAAGCTGCAATAAACAGCCCCATTCCGAAGACATCACAAAAATGCCTGTTACTTCCTGGAAATGCAAGCCGAGCTGAGGGTAGTTCCCTTGGAGTTTACAAAAGGGCACATCTTCAAGCGCCTTTGGAGATGCCGGGGAACGATCCCGGGACCACATACATGCAAAGCATGCGCTCTACCACTGAGCTACATCCCCACGCCCGAATGCCAACGGGCATTGTCCAGAGAGAAATTCCATTCTTCAGAAAGCTCCGCAGCCTTTGAGTTTCAGTTTCAAACAAAAAGGGTTATCTATTGGGTAAAAACCACAGCTGCTACAGGGGGTATAGCTCAGTGGTAGAGTATTTGACTGCAGATCAAGAGGTCCCAGGTTTAAATCCTGGTGCCCCCTTGGAAACTCTGGCAAGCTGGCTGTGTTATTCCACGCCCAAACAGTGTGCTAAATTCCTCCAGCTACGCTTTTCAAATGAAGCGGTAAGTTTCGTTTTGTTCATCGTTCGCAATGGAACAAACGCCAAACACAGGTAGGGTACTTCAACCGGAAACCGAATATACTCGAGCGCTTTCCCCCATCTGCCGAACATCAGTCTAGGAGTTGTTCTTTCTTCTTCAAGTCAGGATGGCCGAGCGGTCTAAGGCGCCAGACTCAAGGCAGTGTACCTTCCTCAGTAGAGAGATTTCTGGTCTCCGTATGGAGGCGTGGGTTCAAATCCCACTTCTGACATGTCCTTTTGACTTCAAGCTGCAATAAACAGCCCCATTCCGAAGAGATCACAAAAATGCCTGTTACTTCCTGGAAATGCAAGCCGAGCTGAGGGTAGTTCCCTTGGAGTTTACAAAAGGGCACGTCTTCAAGCGCATTTGGAGATGCCGGGGAACGATCCCGGGACCTCATACATGCAAAGCATGCGCTCTACCACTGAGCTACATCCCCACGCCCGAATGCCAACGGGCATTGTCCAGAGAGAAATTCCATTCTTCAGAAAGCTCCGCAGCCTTTGATGTTCAGTTTCAAACAAAAAGGGATATCTATTGGGTAAAAACCACAGCTGCTCCAGGGGGTATAGCTCAGTGGTAGAGCATTTGACTGCAGATCAAGAGGTCCCAGGTTCAACTCCTGGTGCCCCCTTGGAAACTCTGGCAAGCTGGCTGTGTTATTCCAAGCCCAAACAGTGTGCTAAATTCCTCCAGCTACGCTTTTCAAATGAAGCGGTAAGTTTCGCTTTGTTCATCGTTCGCAATGGAACAAACGCCAAACACAGGTAGGGTACTTCAACCGGAAACCCAATATACTCGAGCGATTTCCCCCATCTGCCGAACATCAGTCTAGGAGTTGTTCTTTTTTCTTCAAGTCAGGATGGCCGATCGGTCTAAGGCGCCAGACTCAAGGCAGTGTACCTTCCTCAGTAGAGAGATTTCTGGTCTCCGTATGGAGGCGTGGGTTCAAATCCCACTTCTGACATGTCCTTTTGACTTCAAGCTGCAATAAACAGCCCCATTCCGAAGAGATCACAAAAATGCCTGTTACTTCCTGGAAATGCAAGCCGAGCTGAGGGTAGTTCCCTTGGAGTTTACAAAAGGGCACGTCTTCAAGCGCCTTTGGAGATGCCGGGGAACGATCCCGGGACCTCATACATGCAAAGCATGCGCTCTACCACTGAGCTACATCCCCACGCCCGAATGCCAACGGGCATTGTCCAGAGAGAAATTCCATTCTTCAGAAAGCTCCGCAGCCTTTGATGTTCAGTTTCAAACAAAAAGGGATATCTATTGGGTAAAAACCACAGCTGCTCCAGGGGGTATAGCTCAGTGGTAGAGCATTTGACTGCAGATCAAGAGGTCCCAGGTTCAACTCCTGGTGCCCCCTTGGAAACTCTGGCAAGCTGGCTGTGTTATTCCAAGCCCAAACAGTGTGCTAAATTCCTCCAGCTACGCTTTTCAAATGAAGCGGTAAGTTTCGCTTTGTTCATCGTTCGCAATGGAACAAACGCCAAACACAGGTAGGGTACTTCAACCGGAAACCCAATATACTCGAGCGATTTCCCCCATCTGCCGAACATCAGTCTAGGAGTTGTTCTTTTTTCTTCAAGTCAGGATGGCCGAGCGGTCTAAGGCGCCAGACTCAAGGCAGTGTACCTTCCTCAGTAGAGAGATTTCTGGTCTCCGTATGGAGGCGTCGGTTCAAATCCCACTTCTGACATGTCCTTTTGACTTCAAGCTGCAATAAACAGCCCCATTCCGAAGAGATCACAAAAATGCCTGTTACTTCCTGGAAATGCAAGCCGAGCTGAGGGTAGTTCCCTTGGAGTTTACAAAAGGGCACGTCTTCAAGCGCCTTTGGAGATGCCGGGGAACGATCCCGGGACCTCATACATGCAAAGCATGCGCTCTACCACTGAGCTACATCCCCACGCCCGAATGCCAACGGGCATTGTCCAGAGAGAAATTCCATTCTTCAGAAAGCTCCGCAGCCTTTGAGTTTCAGTTTCAAACAAAAAGGGATATCTATTGGGTAAAAACCACAGCTGCTACAGGGGGTATAGCTCAGTGGTAGAGCATTTGACTGCAGATCAAGAGGTCCCAGGTTCAAATCCTGGTGCCCCCTTGGAAACTCTGGCAAGCTGGCTGTGTTATTCCACGCCCAAACAGTGTGCTAAATTCCTCCAGCTACGCTTTTCAAATGAAGTGGTAAGTTTCGCTTTGTTCATCGTTCGCAATGGAACAAACGCCAAACACAGGTAGGGTACTTCAACCGGAAACCGAATATACTCGAGCGCTTTCCCCCATCTGCCGAACAACAATCTAGGAGTTGTTCTTTCTCTTCAAGTCAGGATGGCCGAGCGGTCTAAGGCGCCAGACTCAAGGCAGTGTACCTTCCTCAGTAGAGGGATTTCTCGTCTCCGTATGGAGGCGTGGGTTCAAATCCCACTTCTGACATGTCCTTTTGACTTCAAGCTGCAATAAACAGCCCCATTCGGAAGAGATAAAAAAAATGCCTGTTACTTCCTGGAAATGCAAGCTGAGCTGAGGGTAGTTCCCTTGGAGTTTACAAAAGGGCACTTCTTCAGGCGCCTTTGGAGATGCCGGGGAACGATCCCGGGACCTCATACATGCGAAGCATGCGCTCTACCACTGAGCTACATCCCCACGCCATAATGCCAACGGGCATTGTCCAGAGAGAAATTCCATTCTTCAGAAAGCTCCACAGCCTTTGAGTTTCAGTTTCAAACAAAAAGGGATATCTATTGGGTAAAAACCACAGCTGCTACAGGGGGTATAGTTCAGTGGTAGAGCATTTGACTGCAGATCAAGAGGTCCCAGGTTCAAATCCTGGTGCCCCCTTGGAAACTCTGGCAAGCTGGCGTGTTATTCCACGCCCAAACAGTGTGCTAAATTCCTCCAGCTACGCTTTTCAAATGAAGCGGTAAGTTTCGCTTTGTTCATCGTTCGCAATGGAACAAACGCCAAACACAGGTAGGGTACTTCAACCGGAAACCCAATATACTCGAGCGATTTCCCCCATCTGCCGAACATCAGTCTAGGAGTTGTTCTCTTTTCTTCAAGTCAGGATGGCCGAGCGGTCTAAGGCGCCAGACTCAAGGCAGTGTACCTTCCTCAGTAGAGAGATTTCTGGTCTCCGTATGGAGGCGTGGGTTCAAATCCCACTTCTGACATGTCCTTTTGACTTCAAGCTGCAATAAACAGCCCCATTCCGAAGAGATCACAAAAATGCCTGTTACTTCCTGGAAATGCAAGCCGAGCTGAGGGTAGTTCCCTTGGAGTTTACAAAAGGGCACGTCTTCAAGCGCCTTTGGAGATGCCGGGGAACGATCCCGGGACCTCATACATGCAAAGCATGCGCTCTACCACTGAGCTACATCCCCACGCCCGAATGCCAACGGGCATTGTCCAGAGAGAAATTCCATTCTTCAGAAAGCTCCGCAGCCTTTGAGTTTCAGTTTCAAACAAAAAGGGATATCTATTGGGTAAAAACCACAGCTGCTCCAGGGGGTATAGCTCAGTGGTAGAGCATTTGACTGCAGATCAAGAGGTCCCAGGTTCAACTCCTGGTGCCCCCTTGGACACTCTGGCAAGATGGCTGTGTTATTCCAAGCCCAAACAGTGTGCTAAATTCCTCCAGCTACGCTTTTCAAATGAAGCGGTAAGTTTCGCTTTGTTCATCGTTCGCAATGGAACAAACGCCAAACACAGGTAGGGTACTTCAACCGGAAACCCAATATACTCGAGCGATTTCCCCCATCTGCCGAACATCAGTCTAGGAGTTGTTCTTTTTTCTTCAAGTCAGGATGGCCGAGCGGTCTAAGGCGCCAGACTCAAGGCAGTGTACCTTCCTCAGTAGAGAGATTTCTGGTCTCCGTATGGAGGCGTGGGTTCAAATCCCACTTCTGACATGTCCTTTTGACTTCAAGCTGCAATAAACAGCCCCATTCCGAAGAGATCACAAAAATGCCTGTTACTTCCTGGAAATGCAAGCCGAGCTGAGGGTAGTTCCCTTGGAGTTTACAAAAGGGCACGTCTTCAAGCGCCTTTGGAGATGCCGGGGAACGATCCCGGGACCTCATACATGCAAAGCATGCGCTCTACCACTGAGCTACATCCCCACGCCCGAATGCCAACGGGCATTGTCCAGAGAGAAATTCCATTCTTCAGAAAGCTCCGCAGCCTTTGAGGTTCAGTTTCAAACAAAAAGGGATATCTATTGGGTAAAAACCACAGCTGCTCCAGGGGGTATAGTTCAGTGGTAGAGCATTTGACTGCAGATCAAGAGGTCCCAGGTTCAACTCCTGGTGCCCCCTTGGACACTCTGGCAAGATGGCTGTGTTATTCCAAGCCCAAACAGTGTGCTAAATTCCTCCAGCTACGCTTTTCAAATGAAGCGGTAAGTTTCGCTTTGTTCATCGTTCGCAATGGAACAAACGCCAAACACAGGTAGGGTACTTCAACCGGAAACCCAATATACTCGAGCGATTTCCCCCATCTGCCGAACATCAGTCTAGGAGTTGTTCTTTTTTCTTCAAGTCAGGATGGCCGAGCGGTCTAAGGCGCCAGACTCAAGGCAGTGTACCTTCCTCAGTAGAGAGATTTCTGGTCTCCGTATGGAGGCGTGGGTTCAAATCCCACTTCTGACATGTCCTTTTGACTTCAAGCTGCAATAAACAGCCCCATTCCGAAGAGATCACAAAAATGCCTGTTACTTCCTGGAAATGCAAGCCGAGCTGAGGGTAGTTCCCTTGGAGTTTACAAAAGGGCACGTCTTCAAGCGCCTTTGGAGATGCCGGGGAACGATCCCGGGACCTCATACATGCAAAGCATGCGCTCTACCACTGAGCTACATCCCCACGCCCGAATGCCAACGGGCATTGTCCAGAGAGAAATTCCATTCTTCAGAAAGCTCCGCAGCCTTTGAGGTTCAGTTTCAAACAAAAAGGGATATCTATTGGGTAAAAACCACAGCTGCTCCAGGGGGTATAGTTCAGTGGTAGAGCATTTGACTGCAGATCAAGAGGTCCCAGGTTCAACTCCTGGTGCCCCCTTGGAAACTCTGGCAAGCTGGCTGTGTTATTCCAAGCCCAAACAGTGTGCTAAATTCCTCCAGCTACGCTTTTCAAATGAAGCGGTAAGTTTCGCTTTGTTCATCGTTCGCAATGGAACAAACGCCAAACACAGGTAGGGTACTTCAACCGGAAACCCAATATACTCGAGCGCTTTCCCCCATCTGCCGAACAACAATCTAGGAGTTGTTCTTTCTCTTCAAGTCGGGATGGCCGAGCGGTCTAAGGCGCCAGACTCAAGGCAGTGTACCTTCCTCAGTAGAGGGATTTCTCGTCTCCGTATGGAGGCGTGGGTTCAAATCCCACTTCTGACATGTCCTTTTGACTTCAAGCTGCAATAAACAGCCCCATTCGGAAGAGATCAAAAAAATGCCTGTTACTTCCTGGAAATGCAAGCTGAGCTGAGGGTAGTTCCCTTGGAGTTTACAAAAGGGCACTTCTTCAGGCGCCTTTGGAGATGCCGAGGAACGATCCCGGGACCTCATACATGCGAAGCATGCGCTCTACCACTGAGCTACATCCCCACTCCATAATGCCAACGGGCATTGTCCAGAGAGAAATTCCATTCTTCAGAAAGCTCCACAGCCTTTGAGTTTCAGTTTCAAACAAAAAGGGATATCTATTGGGTAAAAACCACAGCTGCTACAGGGGGTATAGCTCAGTGGTAGAGCATTTGACTGCAGATCAAGAGGTCCCAGGTTCAAATCCTGGTGCCCCCTTGGAAACTCTGGCAAGCTGGCGTGTTATTCCACGCCCAAACAGTGTGCTAAATTCCTCCAGCTACGCTTTTCAAATGAAGCGGTAAGTTTCGCTTTGTTCATCGTTCGCAATGGAACAAACGCCAAACACAGGTAGGGTACTTCAACCGGAAACCCAATATACTCGAGCGATTTCCCCCATCTGCCGAACATCAGTCTAGGAGTTGTTCTTTTTTCTTCAAGTCAGGATGGCCGAGCGGTCTAAGGCGCCAGACTCAAGGCAGTGTACCTTCCTCAGTAGAGAGATTTCTGGTCTCCGTATGGAGGCGTGGGTTCAAATCCCACTTCTGACATGTCCTTTTGACTTCAAGCTGCAATAAACAGCCCCATTCCGAAGAGATCACAAAAATGCCTGTTACTTCCTGGAAATGCAAGCCGAGCTGAGGGTAGTTCCCTTGGAGTTTACAAAAGGGCACGTCTTCAAGCGCCTTTGGAGATGCCGGGGAACGATCCCGGGACCTCATACATGCAAAGCATGCGCTCTACCACTGAGCTACATCCCCACGCCCGAATGCCAACGGGCATTGTCCAGAGAGAAATTCCATTCTTCAGAAAGCTCCGCAGCCTTTGAGGTTCAGTTTCAAACAAAAAGGGATATCTATTGGGTAAAAACCACAGCTGCTCCAGGGGGTATAGCTCAGTGGTAGAGCATTTGACTGCAGATCAAGAGGTCCCAGGTTCAACTCCTGGTGCCCCCTTGGAAACTCTGGCAAGCTGGCTGTGTTATTCCAAGCCCAAACAGTGTGCTAAATTCCTCCAGCTACGCTTTTCAAATGAAGCGGTAAGTTTCGCTTTGTTCATCGTTCGCAATGGAACAAACGCCAAACACAGGTAGGGTACTTCAACCGGAAACCCAATATACTCGAGCGATTTCCCCCATCTGCCGAACATCAGTCTAGGAGTTGTTCTTTTTTCTTCAAGTCAGGATGGCCGAGCGGTCTAAGGCGCCAGACTCAAGGCAGTGTACCTTCCTCAGTAGAGAGATTTCTGGTCTCCGTATGGAGGCGTCGGTTCAAATCCCACTTCTGACATGTCCTTTTGACTTCAAGCTGCAATAAACAGCCCCATTCCGAAGAGATCACAAAAATGCCTGTTACTTCCTGGAAATGCAAGCCGAGCTGAGGGTAGTTCCCTTGGAGTTTACAAAAGGGCACGTCTTCAAGCGCCTTTGGAGATGCCGGGGAACGATCCCGGGACCTCATACATGCAAAGCATGCGCTCTACCACTGAGCTACATCCCCAGGCCCGAATGCCAACGGGCATTGTCCAGAGAGAAATTCCATTCTTCAGAAAGCTCCGCAGCCTTTGAGTTTCAGTTTCAAACAAAAAGGGATATCTATTGGGTAAAAACCACAGCTGCTACAGGGGGTATAGCTCAGTGGTAGAGCATTTGACTGCAGATCAAGAGGTCCCAGGTTCAAATCCTGGTGCCCCCTTGGAAACTTTGGCAAGCTGGCTGTGTTATTCCACGCCCAAACAGTGTGCTAAATTCCTCCAGCTACGCTTTTCAAATGAAGCGGTAAGTTTCGCTTTGTTCATCGTTCGCAATGGAACAAACGCCAAACACAGGTAGGGTACTTCAACCGGAAACCGAATATACTCGAGCGCTTTCCCCCATCTGCCGAACAACAATCTAGGAGTTGTTCTTTCTCTTCAAGTCAGGATGGCCGAGCGGTCTAAGGCGCCAGACTCAAGGCAGTGTACCTTCCTCAGTAGAGGGATTTCTGGTCTCCGTATGGAGGCGTGGGTTCAAATCCCACTTCTGACATGTCCTTTTGACTTCAAGCTGCAATAAACAGCCCCATTCGGAAGAGATCAAAAAAATGCCTGTTACTTCCTGGAAATGCAAGCTGAGCTGAGGGTAGTTCCCTTGGAGTTTACAAAAGGGCACTTCTTCAGGCGCCTTTGGAGATGCCGGGGAACGATCCCGGGACCTCATACATGCGAAGCATGCGCTCTACCACTGAGCTACATCCCCACGCCATAATGCCAACGGGCATTGTCCAGAGAGAAATTCCATTCTTCAGAAAGCTCCACAGCCTTTGAGTTTCAGTTTCAAACAAAAAGGGATATCTATTGGGTAAAAACCACAGCTGCTACAGGGGGTATAGCTCAGTGGTAGAGCATTTGACTGCAGATCAAGAGGTCCCAGGTTCAAATCCTGGTGCCCCCTTGGAAACTCTGGCAAGCTGGCGTGTTATTCCATGCCCAAACAGTGTGCTAAATTCCTCCAGCTACGCTTTTCAAATGAAGCGGTAAGTTTCGCTTTGTTCATCGTTCGCAATGGAACAAACGCCAAACACAGGTAGGGTACTTCAACCGGAAACCCAATATACTCTAGCGATTTCCCCCATCTGCCGAACATCAGTCTAGGAGTTGTTCTTTTTTCTTCAAGTCAGGATGGCCGAGCGGTCTAAGGCGCCAGACTCAAGGCAGTGTACCTTCCTCAGTAGAGAGATTTCTGGTCTCCGTATGGAGGCGTGGGTTCAAATCCCACTTCTGACATGTCCTTTTGACTTCAAGCTGCAATAAACAGCCCCATTCCGAAGAGATCACAAAAATGCCTGTTACTTCCTGGAAATGCAAGCCGAGCTGAGGGTAGTTCCCTTGGAGTTTACAAAAGGGCACGTCTTCAAGCGCCTTTGGAGATGCCGGGGAACGATCCCGGGACCTCATACATGCAAAGCATGCGCTCTACCACTGAGCTACATCCCCACGCCCGAATGCCAACGGGCATTGTCCAGAGAGAAATTCCATTCTTCAGAAAGCTCCGCAGCCTTTGAGGTTCAGTTTCAAACAAAAAGGGATATCTATTGGGTAAAAACCACAGCTGCTCCAGGGGGTATATCTCAGTGGTAGAGCATTTGACTGCAGATCAAGAGGTCCCAGGTTCAACTCCTGGTGCCCCCTTGGAAACTCTGGCAAGCTGGCTGTGTTATTCCAAGCCCAAACAGTGTGCTAAATTCCTCCAGCTACGCTTTTCAAATGAAGCGCTAAGTTTCGCTTTGTTCATCGTTCGCAATGGAACAAACGCCAAACACAGGTAGGGTACTTCAACCGGAAACCCAATATACTCGAGCGATTTCCCCCATCTGCCGAACATCAGTCTAGGAGTTGTTCTTTTTTCTTCAAGTCAGGATGGCCGAGCGGTCTAAGGCGCCAGACTCAAGGCAGTGTACCTTCCTCAGTAGAGAGATTTCTGGTCTCCGTATGGAGGCGTGGGTTCAAATCCCACTTCTGACATGTCCTTTTGACTTCAAGCTGCAATAAACAGCCCCATTCCGAAGAGATCACAAAAATGCCTGTTACTTCCTGGAAATGCAAGCCGAGCTGAGGGTAGTTCCCTTGGAGTTTACAAAAGGGCACGTCTTCAAGCGCCTTTGGAGATGCCGGGGAACGATCCCGGGACCTCATACATGCAAAGCATGCGCTCTACCACTGAGCTACATCCCCACGCCCGAATGTCAACGGGCATTGTCCAGAGAGAAATTCCATTCTTCAGAAAGCTCCGCAGCCTTTGAGTTTCAGTTTCAAACAAAAAGGGATATCTATTGGGTAAAAACCACAGCTGCTACAGGGGGTATAGCTCAGTGGTAGAGCATTTGACTGCAGATCAAGAGGTCCCAGGTTCAAATCCTGGTGCCCCCTTGGAAACTCTGGCAAGCTGGCTGTGTTATTCCACGCCAAAACAGTGTGCTAAATTCCTCCAGCTACGCTTTTCAAATGAAGCGGTAAGTTTCGCTTTGTTCATCGTTCGCAATGGAACAAACGCCAAACACAGGTAGGGTACTTCAACCGGAAACCCAATATACTCGAGCGCTTTCCCCCATCTGCCGAACAACAATCTAGGAGTTGTTCTTTCTCTTCAAGTCAGGATGGCCGAGCGGTCTAAGGCGCCAGACTCAAGGCAGTGTACCTTCCTCAGTAGAGGGATTTCTGGTCTCCGTATGGAGGCGTGGGTTCAAATCCCACTTCTGACATGTCCTTTTGACTTCAAGCTGCAATAAACAGCCCCATTCGGAAGAGATCAAAAAAATGCCTGTTACTTCCTGGAAATGCAAGCTGAGCTGAGGGTAGTTCCCTTGGAGTTTACAAAAGGGCACTTCTTCAGGCGCCTTTGGAGATGCCGGGGAACGATCCCGGGACCTCATACATGCGAAGCATGCGCTCTACCACTGAGCTACATCCCCACGCCATAATGCCAACGGGCATTGTCCAGAGAGAAATTCCATTCTTCAGAAAGCTCCACAGCCTTTGAGTTTCAGTTTCAAACAAAAAGGGATATCTATTGGGTAAAAACCACAGCTGCTACAGGGGGTATAGCTCAGTGGTAGAGCATTTGACTGCAGATCAAGAGGTCCCAGGTTCAAATCCTGGTGCCCCCTTGGAAACTCTGGCAAGCTGGCGTGTTATTCCACGCCCAAACAGTGTGCTAAATTCCTCCAGCTACGCTTTTCAAATGAAGCGGTAAGTTTCGCTTTGTTCATCGTTCGCAATGGAACAAACGCCAAACACAGGTAGGGTACTTCAACCGGAAACCCAATATACTCTAGCGATTTCCCCCATCTGCCGAACATCAGTCTAGGAGTTGTTCTTTTTTCTTCAAGTCAGGATGGCCGAGCGGTCTAAGGCGCCAGACTCAAGGCAGTGTACCTTCCTCAGTAGAGAGATTTCTGGTCTCCGTATGGAGGCGTGGGTTCAAATCCCACTTCTGACATGTCCTTTTGACTTCAAGCTGCAATAAACAGCCCCATTCCGAAGAGATCACAAAAATGCCTGTTACTTCCTGGAAATGCAAGCCGAGCTGAGGGTAGTTCCCTTGGAGTTTACAAAAGGGCACGTCTTCAAGCGCCTTTGGAGATGCCGGGGAACGATCCCGGGACCTCATACATGCAAAGCATGCGCTCTACCACTGAGCTACATCCCCACGCCCGAATGCCAACGGGCATTGTCCAGAGAGAAATTCCATTCTTCAGAAAGCTCCGCAGCCTTTGAGGTTCAGTTTCAAACAAAAAGGGATATCTATTGGGTAAAAACCACAGCTGCTCCAGGGGGTATATCTCAGTGGTAGAGCATTTGACTGCAGATCAAGAGGTCCCAGGTTCAACTCCTGGTGCCCCCTTGGAAACTCTGGCAAGCTGGCTGTGTTATTCCAAGCCCAAACAGTGTGCTAAATTCCTCCAGCTACGCTTTTCAAATGAAGCGCTAAGTTTCGCTTTGTTCATCGTTCGCAATGGAACAAACGCCAAACACAGGTAGGGTACTTCAACCGGAAACCCAATATACTCGAGCGATTTCCCCCATCTGCCGAACATCAGTCTAGGAGTTGTTCTTTTTTCTTCAAGTCAGGATGGCCGAGCGGTCTAAGGCGCCAGACTCAAGGCAGTGTACCTTCCTCAGTAGAGAGATTTCTGGTCTCCGTATGGAGGCGTGGGTTCAAATCCCACTTCTGACATGTCCTTTTGACTTCAAGCTGCAATAAACAGCCCCATTCCGAAGAGATCACAAAAATGCCTGTTACTTCCTGGAAATGCAAGCCGAGCTGAGGGTAGTTCCCTTGGAGTTTACAAAAGGGCACGTCTTCAAGCGCCTTTGGAGATGCCGGGGAACGATCCCGGGACCTCATACATGCAAAGCATGCGCTCTACCACTGAGCTACATCCCCACGCCCGAATGTCAACGGGCATTGTCCAGAGAGAAATTCCATTCTTCAGAAAGCTCCGCAGCCTTTGAGTTTCAGTTTCAAACAAAAAGGGATATCTATTGGGTAAAAACCACAGCTGCTACAGGGGGTATAGCTCAGTGGTAGAGCATTTGACTGCAGATCAAGAGGTCCCAGGTTCAAATCCTGGTGCCCCCTTGGAAACTCTGGCAAGCTGGCTGTGTTATTCCACGCCCAAACAGTGTGCTAAATTCCTCCAGCTACGCTTTTCAAATGAAGCGGTAAGTTTCGCTTTGTTCATCGTTCGCAATGGAACAAACGCCAAACACAGGTAGGGTACTTCAACCGGAAACCCAATATACTCGAGCGCTTTCCCCCATCTGCCGAACAACAATCTAGGAGTTGTTCTTTCTCTTCAAGTCAGGATGGCCGAGCGGTCTAAGGCGCCAGACTCAAGGCAGTGTACCTTCCTCAGTAGAGGGATTTCTGGTCTCCGTATGGAGGCGTGGGTTCAAATCCCACTTCTGACATGTCCTTTTGACTTCAAGCTGCAATAAACAGCCCCATTCGGAAGAGATCAAAAAAATGCCTGTTACTTCCTGGAAATGCAAGCTGAGCTGAGGGTAGTTCCCTTGGAGTTTACAAAAGGGCACTTCTTCAGGCGCCTTTGGAGATGCCGGGGAACGATCCCGGGACCTCATACATGCGAAGCATGCGCTCTACCACTGAGCTACATCCCCACGCCATAATGCCAACGGGCATTGTCCAGAGAGAAATTCCATTCTTCAGAAAGCTCCACAGCCTTTGAGTTTCAGTTTCAAACAAAAAGGGATATCTATTGGGTAAAAACCACAGCTGCTACAGGGGGTATAGCTCAGTGGTAGAGCATTTGACTGCAGATCAAGAGGTCCCAGGTTCAAATCCTGGTGCCCCCTTGGAAACTCTGGCAAGCTGGCGTGTTATTCCACGCCCAAACAGTGTGCTAAATTCCTCCAGCTACGCTTTTCAAATGAAGCGGTAAGTTTCGCTTTGTTCATCGTTCGCAATGGAACAAACGCCAAACACAGGTAGGGTACTTCAACCGGAAACCCAATATAATCGAGCGATTTCCCCCATCTGCCGAACATCAGTCTAGGAGTTGTTCTTTTTTCTTCAAGTGAGGATGGCCGAGCGGTCTAAGGCGCCAGACTCAAGGCAGTGTACCTTCCTCAGTAGAGAGATTTCTGGTCTCCGTATGGAGGCGTGGGTTCAAATCCCACTTCTGACATGTCCTTTTGACTTCAAGCTGCAATAAACAGCCCCATTCCGAAGAGATCACAAAAATGCCTGTTACTTCCTGGAAATGCAAGCCGAGCTGAGGGTAGTTCCCTTGGAGTTTACAAAAGGGCACGTCTTCAAGCGCCTTTGGAGATGCCGGGGAACGATCCCGGGACCTCATACATGCAAAGCATGCGCTCTACCACTGAGCTACATCCCCACGCCCGAATGTAAACGGGCATTGTCCAGAGAGAAATTCCATTCTTCAGAAAGCTCCGCAGCCTTTGAGTTTCAGTTTCAAACAAAAAGGGATATCTATTGGGTAAAAACCACAGCTGCTACAGGGGGTATAGCTCAGTGGTAGAGCATTTGACTGCAGATCAAGAGGTCCCAGGTTCAAATCCTGGTGCCCCCTTGGAAACTCTGGCAAGCTGGCTGTGTTATTCCACGCCCAAACAGTGTGCTAAATTCCTCCAGCTACGCTTTTCAAATGAAGCGGTAAGTTTCGCTTTGTTCATCGTTCGCAATGGAACAAACGCCAAACACAGGTAGGGTACTTCAACCGGAAACCGAATATACTCGAGCGCTTTCCCCCATCTGCCGAACAACAATCTAGGAGTTGTTCTTTCTCTTCAAGTCAGGATGGCCGAGCGGTCTAAGGCGCCAGACTCAAGGCAGTGTACCTTCCTCAGTAGAGGGATTTCTGGTCTCCGTATGGAGGCGTGGGTTCAAATCCCACTTCTGACATGTCCTTTTGACTTCAAGCTGCAATAAACAGCCCCATTCGGAAGAGATCAAAAAAATGCCTATTACTTCCTGGAAATGCAAGCTGAGCTGAGGGTAGTTCCCTTGGAGTTTACAAAAGGGCACTTCTTCAGGAGCCTTTGGAGATGCCGGGGAACGATCCCGGGACCTCATACATGCAAAGCATGCGCTCTACCACTGAGCTACATCCCCACGCCCGAATGCCAACGGGCATTGTCCAGAGAGAAATTCCATTCTTCAGAAAGCTCCGCAGCCTTTGAGTTTCAGTTTCAAACAAAAAGGGATATCTATTGGGTAAAAACCACAGCTGCTACAGAGGGTATAGCTCAGTGGTAGAGCATTTGACTGCAGATCAAGAGGTCCCAGGTTTAAATCCTGGTGCCCCCTTGGAAACTCTGGCAAGCTGGCTGTGTTATTCCACGCCCAAACAGTGTGCTAAATTCCTCCAGCTACGCTTTTCAAATGAAGCGGTAAGTTTCGTTTTGTTCATCGTTCGCAATGGAACAAACGCCAAACACAGGTAGGGTACTTCAACCGGAAACCGAATATACTCGAGCGCTTTCCCCCATCTGCCGAACAACAATCTAGGAGTTGTTCTTTCTCTTCAAGTCAGGATGGCCGAGCGGTCTAAGGCGCCAGACTCAAGGCAGTGTACCTTCCTCAGTAGAGGGATTTCTCGTCTCCGTATGGAGGCGTGGGTTCAAATCCCACTTCTGACATGTCCTTTTGACTTCAAGCTGCAATAAACAGCCCCATTCGGAAGAGATCAAAAAAATGCCTGTTACTTCCTGGAAATGCAAGCTGAGCTGAGGGTAGTTCCCTTGGAGTTTACAAAAGGGCACTTCTTCAGGAGCCTTTGAAGATGCCGGGAAACGATCCCGGGACCTCATACATGCAAAGCATGCGCTCTACCACTGAGCTACATCCCCACGCCCGAATGCCAACGGGCATTGTCCAGAGAGAAATTCCATTCTTCAGAAAGCTCCGCAGCCTTTGAGTTTCAGTTTCAAACAAAAAGGGATATCTATTGGGTAAAAACCACAGCTGCTACAGGGGGTATAGCTCAGTGGTAGAGCATTTGACTGCAGATCAAGAGGTCCCAGGTTCAAATCCTGGTGCCCCCTTGGAAACTCTGGCAAGCTGGCTGTGTTATTCCACGCCAAAACAGTGTGCTAAATTCCTCCAGCTACGCTTTTCAAATGAAGCGGTAAGTTTCGCTTTGTTCATCGTTCGCAATGGAACAAACGCCAAACACAGGTAGGGTACTTCAACCGGAAACCCAATATACTCGAGCGCTTTCCCCCATCTGCCGAACAACAATCTAGGAGTTGTTCTTTCTCTTCAAGTCAGGATGGCCGAGCGGTCTAAGGCGCCAGACTCAAGGCAGTGTACCTTCCTCAGTAGAGGGATTTCTGGTCTCCGTATGGAGGCGTGGGTTCAAATCCCACTTCTGACATGTCCTTTTGACTTCAAGCTGCAATAAACAGCCCCATTCGGAAGAGATCAAAAAAATGCCTGTTACTTCCTGGAAATGCAAGCTGAGCTGAGGGTAGTTCCCTTGGAGTTTACAAAAGGGCACTTCTTCAGGCGCCTTTGGAGATGCCGGGGAACGATCCCGGGACCTCATACATGCGAAGCATGCGCTCTACCACTGAGCTACATCCCCACGCCATAATGCCAACGGGCATTGTCCAGAGAGAAATTCCATTCTTCAGAAAGCTCCACAGCCTTTGAGTTTCAGTTTCAAACAAAAAGGGATATCTATTGGGTAAAAACCACAGCTGCTACAGGGGGTATAGCTCAGTGGTAGAGCATTTGACTGCAGATCAAGAGGTCCCAGGTTCAAATCCTGGTGCCCCCTTGGAAACTCTGGCAAGCTGGCGTGTTATTCCACGCCCAAACAGTGTGCTAAATTGCTCCAGCTACGCTTTTCAAATGAAGCGGTAAGTTTCGCTTTGTTCATCGTTCGCAATGGAACAAACGCCAAACACAGGTAGGGTACTTCAACCGGAAACCCAATATACTCTAGCGATTTCCCCCATCTGCCGAACATCAGTCTAGGAGTTGTTCTTTTTTCTTCAAGTCAGGATGGCCGAGCGGTCTAAGGCGCCAGACTCAAGGCAGTGTACCTTCCTCAGTAGAGAGATTTCTGGTCTCCGTATGGAGGCGTGGGTTCAAATCCCACTTCTGACATGTCCTTTTGACTTCAAGCTGCAATAAACAGCCCCATTCCGAAGAGATCACAAAAATGCCTGTTACTTCCTGGAAATGCAAGCCGAGCTGAGGGTAGTTCCCTTGGAGTTTACAAAAGGGCACGTCTTCAAGCGCCTTTGGAGATGCCGGGGAACGATCCCGGGACCTCATACATGCAAAGCATGCGCTCTACCACTGAGCTACATCCCCACGCCCGAATGCCAACGGGCATTGTCCAGAGAGAAATTCCATTCTTCAGAAAGCTCCGCAGCCTTTGAGGTTCAGTTTCAAACAAAAAGGGATATCTATTGGGTAAAAACCACAGCTGCTCCAGGGGGTATATCTCAGTGGTAGAGCATTTGACTGCAGATCAAGAGGTCCCAGGTTCAACTCCTGGTGCCCCCTTGGAAACTCTGGCAAGCTGGCTGTGTTATTCCAAGCCCAAACAGTGTGCTAAATTCCTCCAGCTACGCTTTTCAAATGAAGCGCTAAGTTTCGCTTTGTTCATCGTTCGCAATGGAACAAACGCCAAACACAGGTAGGGTACTTCAACCGGAAACCCAATATACTCGAGCGATTTCCCCCATCTGCCGAACATCAGTCTAGGAGTTGTTCTTTTTTCTTCAAGTCAGGATGGCCGAGCGGTCTAAGGCGCCAGACTCAAGGCAGTGTACCTTCCTCAGTAGAGAGATTTCTGGTCTCCGTATGGAGGCGTGGGTTCAAATCCCACTTCTGACATGTCCTTTTGACTTCAAGCTGCAATAAACAGCCCCATTCCGAAGAGATCACAAAAATGCCTGTTACTTCCTGGAAATGCAAGCCGAGCTGAGGGTAGTTCCCTTGGAGTTTACAAAAGGGCACGTCTTCAAGCGCCTTTGGAGATGCCGGGGAACGATCCCGGGACCTCATACATGCAAAGCATGCGCTCTACCACTGAGCTACATCCCCACGCCCGAATGTCAACGGGCATTGTCCAGAGAGAAATTCCATTCTTCAGAAAGCTCCGCAGCCTTTGAGTTTCAGTTTCAAACAAAAAGGGATATCTATTGGGTAAAAACCACAGCTGCTACAGGGGGTATAGCTCAGTGGTAGAGCATTTGACTGCAGATCAAGAGGTCCCAGGTTCAAATCCTGGTGCCCCCTTGGAAACTCTGGCAAGCTGGCTGTGTTATTCCACGCCCAAACAGTGTGCTAAATTCCTCCAGCTACGCTTTTCAAATGAAGCGGTAAGTTTCGCTTTGTTCATCGTTCGCAATGGAACAAACGCCAAACACAGGTAGGGTACTTCAACCGGAAACCCAATATACTCGAGCGCTTTCCCCCATCTGCCGAACAACAATCTAGGAGTTGTTCTTTCTCTTCAAGTCAGGATGGCCGAGCGGTCTAAGGCGCCAGACTCAAGGCAGTGTACCTTCCTCAGTAGAGGGATTTCTGGTCTCCGTATGGAGGCGTGGGTTCAAATCCCACTTCTGACATGTCCTTTTGACTTCAAGCTGCAATAAACAGCCCCATTCGGAAGAGATCAAAAAAATGCCTGTTACTTCCTGGAAATGCAAGCTGAGCTGAGGGTAGTTCCCTTGGAGTTTACAAAAGGGCACTTCTTCAGGCGCCTTTGGAGATGCCGGGGAACGATCCCGGGACCTCATACATGCGAAGCATGCGCTCTACCACTGAGCTACATCCCCACGCCATAATGCCAACGGGCATTGTCCAGAGAGAAATTCCATTCTTCAGAAAGCTCCACAGCCTTTGAGTTTCAGTTTCAAACAAAAAGGGATATCTATTGGGTAAAAACCACAGCTGCTACAGGGGGTATAGCTCAGTGGTAGAGCATTTGACTGCAGATCAAGAGGTCCCAGGTTCAAATCCTGGTGCCCCCTTGGAAACTCTGGCAAGCTGGCGTGTTATTCCACGCCCAAACAGTGTGCTAAATTCCTCCAGCTACGCTTTTCAAATGAAGCGGTAAGTTTCGCTTTGTTCATCGTTCGCAATGGAACAAACGCCAAACACAGGTAGGGTACTTCAACCGGAAACCCAATATAATCGAGCGATTTCCCCCATCTGCCGAACATCAGTCTAGGAGTTGTTCTTTTTTCTTCAAGTGAGGATGGCCGAGCGGTCTAAGGCGCCAGACTCAAGGCAGTGTACCTTCCTCAGTAGAGAGATTTCTGGTCTCCGTATGGAGGCGTGGGTTCAAATCCCACTTCTGACATGTCCTTTTGACTTCAAGCTGCAATAAACAGCCCCATTCCGAAGAGATCACAAAAATGCCTGTTACTTCCTGGAAATGCAAGCCGAGCTGAGGGTAGTTCCCTTGGAGTTTACAAAAGGGCACGTCTTCAAGCGCCTTTGGAGATGCCGGGGAACGATCCCGGGACCTCATACATGCAAAGCATGCGCTCTACCACTGAGCTACATCCCCACGCCCGAATGTCAACGGGCATTGTCCAGAGAGAAATTCCATTCTTCAGAAAGCTCCGCAGCCTTTGAGTTTCAGTTTCAAACAAAAAGGGATATCTATTGGGTAAAAACCACAGCTGCTACAGGGGGTATAGCTCAGTGGTAGAGCATTTGACTGCAGATCAAGAGGTCCCAGGTTCAAATCCTGGTGCCCCCTTGGAAACTCTGGCAAGCTGGCTGTGTTATTCCACGCCCAAACAGTGTGCTAAATTCCTCCAGCTACGCTTTTCAAATGAAGCGGTAAGTTTCGCTTTGTTCATCGTTCGCAATGGAACAAACGCCAAACACAGGTAGGGTACTTCAACCGGAAACCCAATATACTCGAGCGCTTTCCCCCATCTGCCGAACAACAATCTAGGAGTTGTTCTTTCTCTTCAAGTCAGGATGGCCGAGCGGTCTAAGGCGCCAGACTCAAGGCAGTGTACCTTCCTCAGTAGAGGGATTTCTGGTCTCCGTATGGAGGCGTGGGTTCAAATCCCACTTCTGACATGTCCTTTTGACTTCAAGCTGCAATAAACAGCCCCATTCGGAAGAGATCAAAAAAATGCCTGTTACTTCCTGGAAATGCAAGCTGAGCTGAGGGTAGTTCCCTTGGAGTTTACAAAAGGGCACTTCTTCAGGCGCCTTTGGAGATGCCGGGGAACGATCCCGGGACCTCATACATGCGAAGCATGCGCTCTACCACTGAGCTACATCCCCACGCCATAATGCCAACGGGCATTGTCCAGAGAGAAATTCCATTCTTCAGAAAGCTCCACAGCCTTTGAGTTTCAGTTTCAAACAAAAAGGGATATCTATTGGGTAAAAACCACAGCTGCTACAGGGGGTATAGCTCAGTGGTAGAGCATTTGACTGCAGATCAAGAGGTCCCAGGTTCAAATCCTGGTGCCCCCTTGGAAACTCTGGCAAGCTGGCGTGTTATTCCACGCCCAAACAGTGTGCTAAATTCCTCCAGCTACGCTTTTCAAATGAAGCGGTAAGTTTCGCTTTGTTCATCGTTCGCAATGGAACAAACGCCAAACACAGGTAGGGTACTTCAACCGGAAACCCAATATACTCTAGCGATTTCCCCCATCTGCCGAACATCAGTCTAGGAGTTGTTCTTTTTTCTTCAAGTCAGGATGGCCGAGCGGTCTAAGGCGCCAGACTCAAGGCAGTGTACCTTCCTCAGTAGAGAGATTTCTGGTCTCCGTATGGAGGCGTGGGTTCAAATCCCACTTCTGACATGTCCTTTTGACTTCAAGCTGCAATAAACAGCCCCATTCCGAAGAGATCACAAAAATGCCTGTTACTTCCTGGAAATGCAAGCCGAGCTGAGGGTAGTTCCCTTGGAGTTTACAAAAGGGCACGTCTTCAAGCGCCTTTGGAGATGCCGGGGAACGATCCCGGGACCTCATACATGCAAAGCATGCGCTCTACCACTGAGCTACATCCCCACGCCCGAATGCCAATGGGCATTGTCCAGAGAGAAATTCCATTCTTCAGAAAGCTCCGCAGCCTTTGAGGTTCAGTTTCAAACAAAAAGGGATATCTATTGGGTAAAAACCACAGCTGCTCCAGGGGGTATATCTCAGTGGTAGAGCATTTGACTGCAGATCAAGAGGTCCCAGGTTCAACTCCTGGTGCCCCCTTGGAAACTCTGGCAAGCTGGCTGTGTTATTCCAAGCCCAAACAGTGTGCTAAATTCCTCCAGCTACGCTTTTCAAATGAAGCGCTAAGTTTCGCTTTGTTCATCGTTCGCAATGGAACAAACGCCAAACACAGGTAGGGTACTTCAACCGGAAACCCAATATACTCGAGCGATTTCCCCCATCTGCCGAACATCAGTCTAGGAGTTGTTCTTTTTTCTTCAAGTCAGGATGGCCGAGCGGTCTAAGGCGCCAGACTCAAGGCAGTGTACCTTCCTCAGTAGAGAGATTTCTGGTCTCCGTATGGAGGCGTGGGTTCAAATCCCACTTCTGACATGTCCTTTTGACTTCAAGCTGCAATAAACAGCCCCATTCCGAAGAGATCACAAAAATGCCTGTTACTTCCTGGAAATGCAAGCCGAGCTGAGGGTAGTTCCCTTGGAGTTTACAAAAGGGCACGTCTTCAAGCGCCTTTGGAGATGCCGGGGAACGATCCCGGGACCTCATACATGCAAAGCATGCGCTCTACCACTGAGCTACATCCCCACGCCCGAATGTCAACGGGCATTGTCCAGAGAGAAATTCCATTCTTCAGAAAGCTCCGCAGCCTTTGAGTTTCAGTTTCAAACAAAAAGGGATATCTATTGGGTAAAAACCACAGCTGCTACAGGGGGTATAGCTCAGTGGTAGAGCATTTGACTGCAGATCAAGAGGTCCCAGGTTCAAATCCTGGTGCCCCCTTGGAAACTCTGGCAAGCTGGCTGTGTTATTCCACGCCCAAACAGTGTGCTAAATTCCTCCAGCTACGCTTTTCAAATGAAGCGGTAAGTTTCGCTTTGTTCATCGTTCGCAATGGAACAAACGCCAAACACAGGTAGGGTACTTCAACCGGAAACCCAATATACTCGAGCGCTTTCCCCCATCTGCCGAACAACAATCTAGGAGTTGTTCTTTCTCTTCAAGTCAGGATGGCCGAGCGGTCTAAGGCGCCAGACTCAAGGCAGTGTACCTTCCTCAGTAGAGGGATTTCTGGTCTCCGTATGGAGGCGTGGGTTCAAATCCCACTTCTGACATGTCCTTTTGACTTCAAGCTGCAATAAACAGCCCCATTCGGAAGAGATCAAAAAAATGCCTGTTACTTCCTGGAAATGCAAGCTGAGCTGAGGGTAGTTCCCTTGGAGTTTACAAAAGGGCACTTCTTCAGGCGCCTTTGGAGATGCCGGGGAACGATCCCGGGACCTCATACATGCGAAGCATGCGCTCTACCACTGAGCTACATCCCCACGCCATAATGCCAACGGGCATTGTCCAGAGAGAAATTCCATTCTTCAGAAAGCTCCACAGCCTTTGAGTTTCAGTTTCAAACAAAAAGGGATATCTATTGGGTAAAAACCACAGCTGCTACAGGGGGTATAGCTCAGTGGTAGAGCATTTGACTGCAGATCAAGAGGTCCCAGGTTCAAATCCTGGTGCCCCCTTGGAAACTCTGGCAAGCTGGCGTGTTATTCCACGCCCAAACAGTGTGCTAAATTCCTCCAGCTACGCTTTTCAAATGAAGCGGTAAGTTTCGCTTTGTTCATCGTTCGCAATGGAACAAACGCCAAACACAGGTAGGGTACTTCAACCGGAAACCCAATATACTCTAGCGATTTCCCCCATCTGCCGAACATCAGTCTAGGAGTTGTTCTTTTTTCTTCAAGTCAGGATGGCCGAGCGGTCTAAGGCGCCAGACTCAAGGCAGTGTACCTTCCTCAGTAGAGAGATTTCTGGTCTCCGTATGGAGGCGTGGGTTCAAATCCCACTTCTGACATGTCCTTTTGACTTCAAGCTGCAATAAACAGCCCCATTCCGAAGAGATCACAAAAATGCCTGTTACTTCCTGGAAATGCAAGCCGAGCTGAGGGTAGTTCCCTTGGAGTTTACAAAAGGGCACGTCTTCAAGCGCCTTTGGAGATGCCGGGGAACGATCCCGGGACCTCATACATGCAAAGCATGCGCTCTACCACTGAGCTACATCCCCACGCCCGAATGCCAATGGGCATTGTCCAGAGAGAAATTCCATTCTTCAGAAAGCTCCGCAGCCTTTGAGGTTCAGTTTCAAACAAAAAGGGATATCTATTGGGTAAAAACCACAGCTGCTCCAGGGGGTATATCTCAGTGGTAGAGCATTTGACTGCAGATCAAGAGGTCCCAGGTTCAACTCCTGGTGCCCCCTTGGAAACTCTGGCAAGCTGGCTGTGTTATTCCAAGCCCAAACAGTGTGCTAAATTCCTCCAGCTACGCTTTTCAAATGAAGCGCTAAGTTTCGCTTTGTTCATCGTTCGCAATGGAACAAACGCCAAACACAGGTAGGGTACTTCAACCGGAAACCCAATATACTCGAGCGATTTCCCCCATCTGCCGAACATCAGTCTAGGAGTTGTTCTTTTTTCTTCAAGTCAGGATGGCCGAGCGGTCTAAGGCGCCAGACTCAAGGCAGTGTACCTTCCTCAGTAGAGAGATTTCTGGTCTCCGTATGGAGGCGTGGGTTCAAATCCCACTTCTGACATGTCCTTTTGACTTCAAGCTGCAATAAACAGCCCCATTCCGAAGAGATCACAAAAATGCCTGTTACTTCCTGGAAATGCAAGCCGAGCTGAGGGTAGTTCCCTTGGAGTTTACAAAAGGGCACGTCTTCAAGCGCCTTTGGAGATGCCGGGGAACGATCCCGGGACCTCATACATGCAAAGCATGCGCTCTACCACTGAGCTACATCCCCACGCCCGAATGTCAACGGGCATTGTCCAGAGAGAAATTCCATTCTTCAGAAAGCTCCGCAGCCTTTGAGTTTCAGTTTCAAACAAAAAGGGATATCTATTGGGTAAAAACCACAGCTGCTACAGGGGGTATAGCTCAGTGGTAGAGCATTTGACTGCAGATCAAGAGGTCCCAGGTTCAAATCCTGGTGCCCCCTTGGAAACTCTGGCAAGCTGGCTGTGTTATTCCACGCCCAAACAGTGTGCTAAATTCCTCCAGCTACGCTTTTCAAATGAAGCGGTAAGTTTCGCTTTGTTCATCGTTCGCAATGGAACAAACGCCAAACACAGGTAGGGTACTTCAACCGGAAACCCAATATACTCGAGCGCTTTCCCCCATCTGCCGAACAACAATCTAGGAGTTGTTCTTTCTCTTCAAGTCAGGATGGCCGAGCGGTCTAAGGCGCCAGACTCAAGGCAGTGTACCTTCCTCAGTAGAGGGATTTCTGGTCTCCGTATGGAGGCGTGGGTTCAAATCCCACTTCTGACATGTCCTTTTGACTTCAAGCTGCAATAAACAGCCCCATTCGGAAGAGATCAAAAAAATGCCTGTTACTTCCTGGAAATGCAAGCTGAGCTGAGGGTAGTTCCCTTGGAGTTTACAAAAGGGCACTTCTTCAGGCGCCTTTGGAGATGCCGGGGAACGATCCCGGGACCTCATACATGCGAAGCATGCGCTCTACCACTGAGCTACATCCCCACGCCATAATGCCAACGGGCATTGTCCAGAGAGAAATTCCATTCTTCAGAAAGCTCCACAGCCTTTGAGTTTCAGTTTCAAACAAAAAGGGATATCTATTGGGTAAAAACCACAGCTGCTACAGGGGGTATAGCTCAGTGGTAGAGCATTTGACTGCAGATCAAGAGGTCCCAGGTTCAAATCCTGGTGCCCCCTTGGAAACTCTGGCAAGCTGGCGTGTTATTCCACGCCCAAACAGTGTGCTAAATTCCTCCAGCTACGCTTTTCAAATGAAGCGGTAAGTTTCGCTTTGTTCATCGTTCGCAATGGAACAAACGCCAAACACAGGTAGGGTACTTCAACCGGAAACCCAATATAATCGAGCGATTTCCCCCATCTGCCGAACATCAGTCTAGGAGTTGTTCTTTTTTCTTCAAGTGAGGATGGCCGAGCGGTCTAAGGCGCCAGACTCAAGGCAGTGTACCTTCCTCAGTAGAGAGATTTCTGGTCTCCGTATGGAGGCGTGGGTTCAAATCCCACTTCTGACATGTCCTTTTGACTTCAAGCTGCAATAAACAGCCCCATTCCGAAGAGATCACAAAAATGCCTGTTACTTCCTGGAAATGCAAGCCGAGCTGAGGGTAGTTCCCTTGGAGTTTACAAAAGGGCACGTCTTCAAGCGCCTTTGGAGATGCCGGGGAACGATCCCGGGACCTCATACATGCAAAGCATGCGCTCTACCACTGAGCTACATCCCCACGCCCGAATGTAAACGGGCATTGTCCAGAGAGAAATTCCATTCTTCAGAAAGCTCCGCAGCCTTTGAGTTTCAGTTTCAAACAAAAAGGGATATCTATTGGGTAAAAACCACAGCTGCTACAGGGGGTATAGCTCAGTGGTAGAGCATTTGACTGCAGATCAAGAGGTCCCAGGTTCAAATCCTGGTGCCCCCTTGGAAACTCTGGCAAGCTGGCTGTGTTATTCCACGCCCAAACAGTGTGCTAAATTCCTCCAGCTACGCTTTTCAAATGAAGCGGTAAGTTTCGCTTTGTTCATCGTTCGCAATGGAACAAACGCCAAACACAGGTAGGGTACTTCAACCGGAAACCGAATATACTCGAGCGCTTTCCCCCATCTGCCGAACAACAATCTAGGAGTTGTTCTTTCTCTTCAAGTCAGGATGGCCGAGCGGTCTAAGGCGCCAGACTCAAGGCAGTGTACCTTCCTCAGTAGAGGGATTTCTGGTCTCCGTATGGAGGCGTGGGTTCAAATCCCACTTCTGACATGTCCTTTTGACTTCAAGCTGCAATAAACAGCCCCATTCGGAAGAGATCAAAAAAATGCCTATTACTTCCTGGAAATGCAAGCTGAGCTGAGGGTAGTTCCCTTGGAGTTTACAAAAGGGCACTTCTTCAGGAGCCTTTGGAGATGCCGGGGAACGATCCCGGGACCTCATACATGCAAAGCATGCGCTCTACCACTGAGCTACATCCCCACGCCCGAATGCCAACGGGCATTGTCCAGAGAGAAATTCCATTCTTCAGAAAGCTCCGCAGCCTTTGAGTTTCAGTTTCAAACAAAAAGGGATATCTATTGGGTAAAAACCACAGCTGCTACAGAGGGTATAGCTCAGTGGTAGAGCATTTGACTGCAGATCAAGAGGTCCCAGGTTTAAATCCTGGTGCCCCCTTGGAAACTCTGGCAAGCTGGCTGTGTTATTCCACGCCCAAACAGTGTGCTAAATTCCTCCAGCTACGCTTTTCAAATGAAGCGGTAAGTTTCGTTTTGTTCATCGTTCGCAATGGAACAAACGCCAAACACAGGTAGGGTACTTCAACCGGAAACCGAATATACTCGAGCGCTTTCCCCCATCTGCCGAACAACAATCTAGGAGTTGTTCTTTCTCTTCAAGTCAGGATGGCCGAGCGGTCTAAGGCGCCAGACTCAAGGCAGTGTACCTTCCTCAGTAGAGGGATTTCTCGTCTCCGTATGGAGGCGTGGGTTCAAATCCCACTTCTGACATGTCCTTTTGACTTCAAGCTGCAATAAACAGCCCCATTCGGAAGAGATCAAAAAAATGCCTGTTACTTCCTGGAAATGCAAGCTGAGCTGAGGGTAGTTCCCTTGGAGTTTACAAAAGGGCACTTCTTCAGGAGCCTTTGAAGATGCCGGGAAACGATCCCGGGACCTCATACATGCAAAGCATGCGCTCTACCACTGAGCTACATCCCCACGCCCGAATGCCAACGGGCATTGTCCAGAGAGAAATTCCATTCTTCAGAAAGCTCCGCAGCCTTTGAGTTTCAGTTTCAAACAAAAAGGGATATCTATTGGGTAAAAACCACAGCTGCTCCAGGGGGTATAGCTCAGTGGTAGAGCATTTGACTGCAGATCAAGAGGTCCCAGGTTCAAATCCTGGTGCCCCCTTGGAAACTCTGGCAAGCTGGCTGTGTTATTCCACGCCCAAACAGTGTGCTAAATTCCTCCAGCTACGCTTTTCAAATGAAGTGGTAAGTTTCGCTTTGTTCATCGTTCGCAATGGAACAAACGCCAAACACAGGTAGGGTACTTCAACCGGAAACACAATATACTCGAGCGATTTCCCCCATCTGCCTAACAACAATCTAGGAGTTGTTCTTTTTTCTTCAAGTCAGGATGGCCGAGCGGTCTAAGGCGCCAGACTCAAGGCAGTGTACCTTCCTCAGTAGAGAGATTTCTGGTCTCCGTATGGAGGCGTGGGTTCAAATCCCACTTCTGACATGTCCTTTTGACTTCAAGCTGCAATAAACAGCCCCATTCCGAAGAGATCAAAAAAATGCCTGTTACTTCCTGGAAATGCAAGCTGAGCTGAGGGTAGTTCCCTTGGAGTTTACAAAAGGGCACTTCTTCAGGAGCCTTTGGAGATGCCGGGGAACGATCCCGGGACCTCATACATGCAAAGCATGCACTCTACCACTGAGCTACATCCCCACGCCCGAATGCCAACGGGCATTGTCCAGAGAGAAATTCCATTCTTCAGAAAGCTCCGCAGCCTTTGAGTTTCAGTTTCAAACAAAAAGGGATATCTATTGGGTAAAAACCACAGCTGCTACAGAGGGTATAGCTCAGTGGTAGAGCATTTGACTGCAGATCAAGAGGTCCCAGGTTTAAATCCTGGTGCCCCCTTGGAAACTCTGGCAAGCTGGCTGTGTTATTCCACGCCCAAACAGTGTGCTAAATTCCTCCAGCTACGCTTTTCAAATGAAGCGGTAAGTTTCGTTTTGTTCATCGTTCGCAATGGAACAAACGCCAAACACAGGTAGGGTACTTCAACCGGAAACCGAATATACTCGAGCGCTTTCCCCCATCTGCCGAACAACAATCTAGGAGTTGTTCTTTCTCTTCAAGTCAGGATGGCCGAGCGGTCTAAGGCGCCAGACTCAAGGCAGTGTACCTTCCTCAGTAGAGGGATTTCTCGTCTCCGTATGGAGGCGTGGGTTCAAATCCCACTTCTGACATGTCCTTTTGACTTCAAGCTGCAATAAACAGCCCCATTCCGAAGAGATCACAAAAATGCCTGTTACTTCCTGGAAATGCAAGCCGAGCTGAGGGTAGTTCCCTTGGAGTTTACAAAAGGGCACGTCTTCAAGCGCCTTTGGAGATGCCGGGGAACTATCCCGGGACCTCATACATGCAAAGCATGCGCTCTACCACTGAGCTACATCCCCACGCCCGAATGCCAACGGGCATTGTCCAGAGAGAAATTCCATTCTTCAGAAAGCTCCGCAGCCTTTGAGGTTCAGTTTCAAACAAAAAGGGATATCTATTGGGTAAAAACCACAGCTGCTCCAGGGGGTATATCTCAGTGGTAGAGCATTTGACTGCAGATCAAGAGGTCCCAGGTTCAACTCCTGGTGCCCCCTTGGAAACTCTGGCAAGCTGGCTGTGTTATTCCAAGCCCAAACAGTGTGCTAAATTCCTCCAGCTACGCTTTTCAAATGAAGCGCTAAGTTTCGCTTTGTTCATCGTTCGCAATGGAACAAACGCCAAACACAGGTAGGGTACTTCAACCGGAAACCCAATATACTCGAGCGATTTCCCCCATCTGCCGAACATCAGTCTAGGAGTTGTTCTTTTTTCTTCAAGTCAGGATGGCCGAGCGGTCTAAGGCGCCAGACTCAAGGCAGTGTACCTTCCTCAGTAGAGAGATTTCTGGTCTCCGTATGGAGGCCTGGGTTCAAATCCCACTTCTGACATGTCCTTTTGACTTCAAGCTGCAATAAACAGCCCCATTCCGAAGAGATCACAAAAATGCCTGTTACTTCCTGGAAATGCAAGCCGAGCTGAGGGTAGTTCCCTTGGAGTTTACAAAAGGGCACGTCTTCAAGCGCCTTTGGAGATGCCGGGGAACGATCCCGGGACCTCATACATGCAAAGCATGCGCTCTACCACTGAGCTACATCCCCACGCCCGAATGTCAACGGGCATTGTCCAGAGAGAAATTCCATTCTTCAGAAAGCTCCGCAGCCTTTGAGTTTCAGTTTCAAACAAAAAGGGATATCTATTGGGTAAAAACCACAGCTGCTACAGGGGGTATAGCTCAGTGGTAGAGCATTTGACTGCAGATCAAGAGGTCCCAGGTTCAAATCCTGGTGCCCCCTTGGAAACTCTGGCAAGCTGGCTGTGTTATTCCACGCCCAAACAGTGTGCTAAATTCCTCCAGCTACGCTTTTCAAATGAAGCGGTAAGTTTCGCTTTGTTCATCGTTCGCAATGGAACAAACGCCAAACACAGGTAGGGTACTTCAACCGGAAACCCAATATACTCGAGCGCTTTCCCCCATCTGCCGAACAACAATCTAGGAGTTGTTCTTTCTCTTCAAGTCAGGATGGCCGAGCGGTCTAAGGCGCCAGACTCAAGGCAGTGTACCTTCCTCAGTAGAGGGATTTCTGGTCTCCGTATGGAGGCGTGGGTTCAAATCCCACTTCTGACATGTCCTTTTGACTTCAAGCTGCAATAAACAGCCCCATTCGGAAGAGATCAAAAAAATGCCTGTTACTTCCTGGAAATGCAAGCTGAGCTGAGGGTAGTTCCCTTGGAGTTTACAAAAGGGCACTTCTTCAGGCGCCTTTGGAGATGCCGGGGAACGATCCCGGGACCTCATACATGCGAAGCATGCGCTCTACCACTGAGCTACATCCCCACGCCATAATGCCAACGGGCATTGTCCAGAGAGAAATTCCATTCTTCAGAAAGCTCCACAGCCTTTGAGTTTCAGTTTCAAACAAAAAGGGATATCTATTGGGTAAAAACCACAGCTGCTACAGGGGGTATAGCTCAGTGGTAGAGCATTTGACTGCAGATCAAGAGGTCCCAGGTTCAAATCCTGGTGCCCCCTTGGAAACTCTGGCAAGCTGGCGTGTTATTCCACGCCCAAACAGTGTGCTAAATTCCTCCAGCTACGCTTTTCAAATGAAGCGGTAAGTTTCGCTTTGTTCATCGTTCGCAATGGAACAAACGCCAAACACAGGTAGGGTACTTCAACCGGAAACCCAATATAATCGAGCGATTTCCCCCATCTGCCGAACATCAGTCTAGGAGTTGTTCTTTTTTCTTCAAGTGAGGATGGCCGAGCGGTCTAAGGCGCCAGACTCAAGGCAGTGTACCTTCCTCAGTAGAGAGATTTCTGGTCTCCGTATGGAGGCGTGGGTTCAAATCCCACTTCTGACATGTCCTTTTGACTTCAAGCTGCAATAAACAGCCCCATTCCGAAGAGATCACAAAAATGCCTGTTACTTCCTGGAAATGCAAGCCGAGCTGAGGGTAGTTCCCTTGGAGTTTACAAAAGGGCACGTCTTCAAGCGCCTTTGGAGATGCCGGGGAACGATCCCGGGACCTCATACATGCAAAGCATGCGCTCTACCACTGAGCTACATCCCCACGCCCGAATGTAAACGGGCATTGTCCAGAGAGAAATTCCATTCTTCAGAAAGCTCCGCAGCCTTTGAGTTTCAGTTTCAAACAAAAAGGGATATCTATTGGGTAAAAACCACAGCTGCTACAGGGGGTATAGCTCAGTGGTAGAGCATTTGACTGCAGATCAAGAGGTCCCAGGTTCAAATCCTGGTGCCCCCTTGGAAACTCTGGCAAGCTGGCTGTGTTATTCCACGCCCAAACAGTGTGCTAAATTCCTCCAGCTACGCTTTTCAAATGAAGCGGTAAGTTTCGCTTTGTTCATCGTTCGCAATGGAACAAACGCCAAACACAGGTAGGGTACTTCAACCGGAAACCGAATATACTCGAGCGCTTTCCCCCATCTGCCGAACAACAATCTAGGAGTTGTTCTTTCTCTTCAAGTCAGGATGGCCGAGCGGTCTAAGGCGCCAGACTCAAGGCAGTGTACCTTCCTCAGTAGAGGGATTTCTGGTCTCCGTATGGAGGCGTGGGTTCAAATCCCACTTCTGACATGTCCTTTTGACTTCAAGCTGCAATAAACAGCCCCATTCGGAAGAGATCAAAAAAATGCCTATTACTTCCTGGAAATGCAAGCTGAGCTGAGGGTAGTTCCCTTGGAGTTTACAAAAGGGCACTTCTTCAGGAGCCTTTGGAGATGCCGGGGAACGATCCCGGGACCTCATACATGCAAAGCATGCGCTCTACCACTGAGCTACATCCCCACGCCCGAATGCCAACGGGCATTGTCCAGAGAGAAATTCCATTCTTCAGAAAGCTCCACAGCCTTTGAGTTTCAGTTTCAAACAAAAAGGGATATCTATTGGGTAAAAACCACAGCTGCTACAGGGGGTATAGCTCAGTGGTAGAGCATTTGACTGCAGATCAAGAGGTCCCAGGTTCAAATCCTGGTGCCCCCTTGGAAACTCTGGCAAGCTGGCGTGTTATTCCACGCCCAAACAGTGTGCTAAATTCCTCCAGCTACGCTTTTCAAATGAAGCGGTAAGTTTCGCTTTGTTCATCGTTCGCAATGGAACAAACGCCAAACACAGGTAGGGTACTTCAACCGGAAACCCAATATAATCGAGCGATTTCCCCCATCTGCCGAACATCAGTCTAGGAGTTGTTCTTTTTTCTTCAAGTGAGGATGGCCGAGCGGTCTAAGGCGCCAGACTCAAGGCAGTGTACCTTCCTCAGTAGAGAGATTTCTGGTCTCCGTATGGAGGCGTGGGTTCAAATCCCACTTCTGACATGTCCTTTTGACTTCAAGCTGCAATAAACAGCCCCATTCCGAAGAGATCACAAAAATGCCTGTTACTTCCTGGAAATGCAAGCCGAGCTGAGGGTAGTTCCCTTGGAGTTTACAAAAGGGCACGTCTTCAAGCGCCTTTGGAGATGCCGGGGAACGATCCCGGGACCTCATACATGCAAAGCATGCGCTCTACCACTGAGCTACATCCCCACGCCCGAATGTAAACGGGCATTGTCCAGAGAGAAATTCCATTCTTCAGAAAGCTCCGCAGCCTTTGAGTTTCAGTTTCAAACAAAAAGGGATACCTATTGGGTAAAAACCACAGCTGCTACAGGGGGTATAGCTCAGTGGTAGAGCATTTGACTGCAGATCAAGAGGTCCCAGGTTCAAATCCTGGTGCCCCCTTGGAAACTCTGGCAAGCTGGCTGTGTTATTCCACGCCCAAACAGTGTGCTAAATTCCTCCAGCTACGCTTTTCAAATGAAGCGGTAAGTTTCGCTTTGTTCATCGTTCGCAATGGAACAAACGCCAAACACAGGTAGGGTACTTCAACCGGAAACCGAATATACTCGAGCGCTTTCCCCCATCTGCCGAACAACAATCTAGGAGTTGTTCTTTCTCTTCAAGTCAGGATGGCCGAGCGGTCTAAGGGGCCAGACTCAAGGCAGTGTACCTTCCTCAGTAGAGGGATTTCTGGTCTCCGTATGGAGGCGTGGGTTCAAATCCCACTTCTGACATGTCCTTTTGACTTCAAGCTGCAATAAACAGCCCCATTCGGAAGAGATCAAAAAAATGCCTATTACTTCCTGGAAATGCAAGCTGAGCTGAGGGTAGTTCCCTTGGAGTTTACAAAAGGGCACTTCTTCAGGAGCCTTTGGAGATGCCGGGGAACGATCCCGGGACCTCATACATGCAAAGCATGCGCTCTACCACTGAGCTACATCCCCACGCCCGAATGCCAACGGGCATTGTCCAGAGAGAAATTCCATTCTTCAGAAAGCTCCGCAGCCTTTGAGTTTCAGTTTCAAACAAAAAGGGATATCTATTGGGTAAAAACCACAGCTGCTACAGAGGGTATAGCTCAGTGGTAGAGCATTTGACTGCAGATCAAGAGGTCCCAGGTTTAAATCCTGGTGCCCCCTTGGAAACTCTGGCAAGCTGGCTGTGTTATTCCACGCCCAAACAGTGTGCTAAATTCCTCCAGCTACGCTTTTCAAATGAAGCGGTAAGTTTCGTTTTGTTCATCGTTCGCAATGGAACAAACGCCAAACACAGGTAGGGTACTTCAACCGGAAACCGAATATACTCGAGCGCTTTCCCCCATCTGCCGAACAACAATCTAGGAGTTGTTCTTTCTCTTCAAGTCAGGATGGCCGAGCGGTCTAAGGCGCCAGACTCAAGGCAGTGTACCTTCCTCAGTAGAGGGATTTCTCGTCTCCGTATGGAGGCGTGGGTTCAAATCCCACTTCTGACATGTCCTTTTGACTTCAAGCTGCAATAAACAGCCCCATTCGGAAGAGATCAAAAAAATGCCTGTTACTTCCTGGAAATGCAAGCTGAGCTGAGGGTAGTTCCCTTGGAGTTTACAAAAGGGCACTTCTTCAGGAGCCTTTGAAGATGCCGGGAAACGATCCCGGGACCTCATACATGCAAAGCATGCGCTCTACCACTGAGCTACATCCCCACGCCCGAATGCCAACGGGCATTGTCCAGAGAGAAATTCCATTCTTCAGAAAGCTCCGCAGCCTTTGAGTTTCAGTTTCAAACAAAAAGGGATATCTATTGGGTAAAAACCACAGCTGCTCCAGGGGGTATAGCTCAGTGGTAGAGCATTTGACTGCAGATCAAGAGGTCCCAGGTTCAAATCCTGGTGCCCCCTTGGAAACTCTGGCAAGCTGGCTGTGTTATTCCACGCCCAAACAGTGTGCTAAATTCCTCCAGCTACGCTTTTCAAATGAAGTGGTAAGTTTCGCTTTGTTCATCGTTCGCAATGGAACAAACGCCAAACACAGGTAGGGTACTTCAACCGGAAACACAATATACTCGAGCGATTTCCCCCATCTGCCTAACAACAATCTAGGAGTTGTTCTTTTTTCTTCAAGTCAGGATGGCCGAGCGGTCTAAGGCGCCAGACTCAAGGCAGTGTACCTTCCTCAGTAGAGAGATTTCTGGTCTCCGTATGGAGGCGTGGGTTCAAATCCCACTTCTGACATGTCCTTTTGACTTCAAGCTGCAATAAACAGCCCCATTCCGAAGAGATCAAAAAAATGCCTGTTACTTCCTGGAAATGCAAGCTGAGCTGAGGGTAGTTCCCTTGGAGTTTACAAAAGGGCACTTCTTCAGGAGCCTTTGGAGATGCCGGGGAACGATCCCGGGACCTCATACATGCAAAGCATGCACTCTACCACTGAGCTACATCCCCACGCCCGAATGCCAACGGGCATTGTCCAGAGAGAAATTCCATTCTTCAGAAAGCTCCGCAGCCTTTGAGTTTCAGTTTCAAACAAAAAGGGATATCTATTGGGTAAAAACCACAGCTGCTACAGAGGGTATAGCTCAGTGGTAGAGCATTTGACTGCAGATCAAGAGGTCCCAGGTTTAAATCCTGGTGCCCCCTTGGAAACTCTGGCAAGCTGGCTGTGTTATTCCACGCCCAAACAGTGTGCTAAATTCCTCCAGCTACGCTTTTCAAATGAAGCGGTAAGTTTCGTTTTGTTCATCGTTCGCAATGGAACAAACGCCAAACACAGGTAGGGTACTTCAACCGGAAACCGAATATACTCGAGCGCTTTCCCCCATCTGCCGAACAACAATCTAGGAGTTGTTCTTTCTCTTCAAGTCAGGATGGCCGAGCGGTCTAAGGCGCCAGACTCAAGGCAGTGTACCTTCCTCAGTAGAGGGATTTCTCGTCTCCGTATGGAGGCGTGGGTTCAAATCCCACTTCTGACATGTCCTTTTGACTTCAAGCTGCAATAAACAGCCCCATTCCGAAGAGATCACAAAAATGCCTGTTACTTCCTGGAAATGCAAGCCGAGCTGAGGGTAGTTCCCTTGGAGTTTACAAAAGGGCACGTCTTCAAGCGCCTTTGGAGATGCCGGGGAACTATCCCGGGACCTCATACATGCAAAGCATGCGCTCTACCACTGAGCTACATCCCCACGCCCGAATGCCAACGGGCATTGTCCAGAGAGAAATTCCATTCTTCAGAAAGCTCCGCAGCCTTTGAGGTTCAGTTTCAAACAAAAAGGGATATCTATTGGGTAAAAACCACAGCTGCTCCAGGGGGTATATCTCAGTGGTAGAGCATTTGACTGCAGATCAAGAGGTCCCAGGTTCAACTCCTGGTGCCCCCTTGGAAACTCTGGCAAGCTGGCTGTGTTATTCCAAGCCCAAACAGTGTGCTAAATTCCTCCAGCTACGCTTTTCAAATGAAGCGCTAAGTTTCGCTTTGTTCATCGTTCGCAATGGAACAAACGCCAAACACAGGTAGGGTACTTCAACCGGAAACCCAATATACTCGAGCGATTTCCCCCATCTGCCGAACATCAGTCTAGGAGTTGTTCTTTTTTCTTCAAGTCAGGATGGCCGAGCGGTCTAAGGCGCCAGACTCAAGGCAGTGTACCTTCCTCAGTAGAGAGATTTCTGGTCTCCGTATGGAGGCCTGGGTTCAAATCCCACTTCTGACATGTCCTTTTGACTTCAAGCTGCAATAAACAGCCCCATTCGGAAGAGATCAAAAAAATGCCTGTTACTTCCTGGAAATGCAAGCTGAGCTGAGGGTAGTTCCCTTGGAGTTTACAAAAGGGCACTTCTTCAGGCGCCTTTGGAGATGCCGGGGAACGATCCCGGGACCTCATACATGCGAAGCATGCGCTCTACCACTGAGCTACATCCCCACGCCATAATGCCAACGGGCATTGTCCAGAGAGAAATTCCATTCTTCAGAAAGCTCCACAGCCTTTGAGTTTCAGTTTCAAACAAAAAGGGATATCTATTGGGTAAAAACCACAGCTGCTACAGGGGGTATAGCTCAGTGGTAGAGCATTTGACTGCAGATCAAGAGGTCCCAGGTTCAAATCCTGGTGCCCCCTTGGAAACTCTGGCAAGCTGGCGTGTTATTCCACGCCCAAACAGTGTGCTAAATTCCTCCAGCTACGCTTTTCAAATGAAGCGGTAAGTTTCGCTTTGTTCATCGTTCGCAATGGAACAAACGCCAAACACAGGTAGGGTACTTCAACCGGAAACCCAATATACTCGAGCGATTTCCCCCATCTGCCGAACATCAGTCTAGGAGTTGTTCTTTTTTCTTCAAGTCAGGATGGCCGAGCGGTCTAAGGCGCCAGACTCAAGGCAGTGTACCTTCCTCAGTAGAGAGATTTCTGGTCTCCGTATGGAGGCGTGGGTTCAAATCCCACTTCTGACATGTCCTTTTGACTTCAAGCTGCAATAAACAGCCCCATTCCGAAGAGATCACAAAAATGCCTGTTACTTCCTGGAAATGCAAGCCGAGCTGAGGGTAGTTCCCTTGGAGTTTACAAAAGGGCACGTCTTCAAGCGCCTTTGGAGATGCCGGGGAACGATCCCGGGACCTCATACATGCAAAGCATGCGCTCTACCACTGAGCTACATCCCCACGCCCGAATGCCAACGGGCATTGTCCAGAGAGAAATTCCATTCTTCAGAAAGCTCCGCAGCCTTTGAGGTTCAGTTTCAAACAAAAAGGGATATCTATTGGGTAAAAACCACAGCTGCTCCAGGGGGTATATCTCAGTGGTAGAGCATTTGACTGCAGATCAAGAGGTCCCAGGTTCAACTCCTGGTGCCCCCTTGGAAACTCTGGCAAGCTGGCTGTGTTATTCCAAGCCCAAACAGTGTGCTAAATTCCTCCAGCTACGCTTTTCAAATGAAGCGCTAAGTTTCGCTTTGTTCATCGTTCGCAATGGAACAAACGCCAAACACAGGTAGGGTACTTCAACCGGAAACCCAATATACTCGAGCGATTTCCCCCATCTGCCGAACATCAGTCTAGGAGTTGTTCTTTTTTCTTCAAGTCAGGATGGCCGAGCGGTCTAAGGCGCCAGACTCAAGGCAGTGTACCTTCCTCAGTAGAGAGATTTCTGGTCTCTGTATGGAGGCGTGGGTTCAAATCCCACTTCTGACATGTCCTTTTGACTTCAAGCTGCAATAAACAGCCCCATTCGGAAGAGATCAAAAAAATGCCTGTTACTTCCTGGAAATGCAAGCTGAGCTGAGGGTAGTTCCCTTGGAGTTTACAAAAGGGCACTTCTTCAGGCGCCTTTGGAGATGCCGGGGAACGATCCCGGGACCTCATACATGCGAAGCATGCGCTCTACCACTGAGCTACATCCCCACGCCATAATGCCAACGGGCATTGTCCAGAGAGAAATTACATTCTTCAGAAAGCTCCACAGCCTTTGAGTTTCAGTTTCAAACAAAAAGGGATATCTATTGGGTAAAAACCACAGCTGCTACAGGGGGTATAGCTCAGTGGTAGAGCATTTGACTGCAGATCAAGAGGTCCCAGGTTCAAATCCTGGTGCCCCCTTGGAAACTCTGGCAAGCTGGCGTGTTATTCCACGCCCAAACAGTGTGCTAAATTCCTCCAGCTACGCTTTTCAAATGAAGCGCTAAGTTTCGCTTTGTTCATCGTTCGCAATGGAACAAACGCCAAACACAGGTAGGGTACTTCAACCGGAAACCCAATATACTCGAGCGATTTCCCCCATCTGCCGAACATCAGTCTAGGAGTTGTTCTTTTTTCTTCAAGTCAGGATGGCCGAGCGGTCTAAGGCGCCAGACTCAAGGCAGTGTACCTTCCTCAGTAGAGAGATTTCTGGTCTCCGTATGGAGGCGTGGGTTCAAATCCCACTTCTGACATGTCCTTTTGACTTCAAGCTGCAATAAACAGCCCCATTCCGAAGAGATCACAAAAATGCCTGTTACTTCCTGGAAATGCAAGCCGAGCTGAGGGTAGTTCCCTTGGAGTTTACAAAAGGGCACGTCTTCAAGCGCCTTTGGAGATGCCGGGGAACGATCCCGGGACCTCATACATGCAAAGCATGCGCTCTACCACTGAGCTACATCCCCACGCCCGAATGCCAACGGGCATTGTCCAGAGAGAAATTCCATTCTTCAGAAAGCTCCGCAGCCTTTGAGGTTCAGTTTCAAACAAAAAGGGATATCTATTGGGTAAAAACCACAGCTGCTCCAGGGGGTATAGCTCAGTGGTAGAGCATTTGACTGCAGATCAAGAGGTCCCAGGTTCAACTCCTGGTGCCCCCTTGGAAACTCTGGCAAGCTGGCTGTGTTATTCCAAGCCCAAACAGTGTGCTAAATTCCTCCAGCTACGCTTTTCAAATGAAGCGGTAAGTTTCGCTTTGTTCATCGTTCGCAATGGAACAAACGCCAAACACAGGTAGGGTACTTCAACCGGAAACCCAATATACTCGAGCGATTTCCCCCATCTGCCGAACATCAGTCTAGGAGTTGTTCTTTTTTCTTCAAGTCAGGATGGCCGAGCGGTCTAAGGCGCCAGACTCAAGGCAGTGTACCTTCCTCAGTAGAGAGATTTCTGGTCTCCGTATGGAGGCGTGGGTTCAAATCCCACTTCTGACATGTCCTTTTGACTTCAAGCTGCAATAAACAGCCCCATTCCGAAGAGATCACAAAAATGCCTGTTACTTCCTGGAAATGCAAGCCGAGCTGAGGGTAGTTCCCTTGGAGTTTACAAAAGGGCACGTCTTCAAGCGCCTTTGGAGATGCCGGGGAACGATCCCGGGACCTCATACATGCAAAGCATGCGCTCTACCACTGAGCTACATCCCCACGCCCGAATGCCAACGGGCATTGTCCAGAGAGAAATTCCATTCTTCAGAAAGCTCCGCAGCCTTTGAGTTTCAGTTTCAAACAAAAAGGGATATCTATTGGGTAAAAACCACAGCTGCTACAGAGGGTATAGCTCAGTGGTAGAGCATTTGACTGCAGATCAAGAGGTCCCAGGTTTAAATCCTGGTGCCCCCTTGGAAACTCTGGCAAGCTGGCTGTGTTATTCCACGCCCAAACAGTGTGCTAAATTCCTCCAGCTACGCTTTTCAAATGAAGCGGTAAGTTTCGTTTTGTTCATCGTTCGCAATGGAACAAACGCCAAACACAGGTAGGGTACTTCAACCGGAAACCGAATATACTCGAGCGCTTTCCCCCATCTGCCGAACAACAATCTAGGAGTTGTTCTTTCTCTTCAAGTCAGGATGGCCGAGCGGTCTAAGGCGCCAGACTCAAGGCAGTGTACCTTCCTCAGTAGAGGGATTTCTCGTCTCCGTATGGAGGCGTGGGTTCAAATCCCACTTCTGACATGTCCTTTTGACTTCAAGCTGCAATAAACAGCCCCATTCCGAAGAGATCACAAAAATGCCTGTTACTTCCTGGAAATGCAAGCCGAGCTGAGGGTAGTTCCCTTGGAGTTTACAAAAGGGCACGTCTTCAAGCGCCTTTGGAGATGCCGGGGAACTATCCCGGGACCTCATACATGCAAAGCATGCGCTCTACCACTGAGCTACATCCCCACGCCCGAATGCCAACGGGCATTGTCCAGAGAGAAATTCCATTCTTCAGAAAGCTCCGCAGCCTTTGAGGTTCAGTTTCAAACAAAAAGGGATATCTATTGGGTAAAAACCACAGCTGCTCCAGGGGGTATATCTCAGTGGTAGAGCATTTGACTGCAGATCAAGAGGTCCCAGGTTCAACTCCTGGTGCCCCCTTGGAAACTCTGGCAAGCTGGCTGTGTTATTCCAAGCCCAAACAGTGTGCTAAATTCCTCCAGCTACGCTTTTCAAATGAAGCGCTAAGTTTCGCTTTGTTCATCGTTCGCAATGGAACAAACGCCAAACACAGGTAGGGTACTTCAACCGGAAACCCAATATACTCGAGCGATTTCCCCCATCTGCCGAACATCAGTCTAGGAGTTGTTCTTTTTTCTTCAAGTCAGGATGGCCGAGCGGTCTAAGGCGCCAGACTCAAGGCAGTGTACCTTCCTCAGTAGAGAGATTTCTGGTCTCCGTATGGAGGCCTGGGTTCAAATCCCACTTCTGACATGTCCTTTTGACTTCAAGCTGCAATAAACAGCCCCATTCGGAAGAGATCAAAAAAATGCCTGTTACTTCCTGGAAATGCAAGCTGAGCTGAGGGTAGTTCCCTTGGAGTTTACAAAAGGGCACTTCTTCAGGCGCCTTTGGAGATGCCGGGGAACGATCCCGGGACCTCATACATGCGAAGCATGCGCTCTACCACTGAGCTACATCCCCACGCCATAATGCCAACGGGCATTGTCCAGAGAGAAATTCCATTCTTCAGAAAGCTCCACAGCCTTTGAGTTTCAGTTTCAAACAAAAAGGGATATCTATTGGGTAAAAACCACAGCTGCTACAGGGGGTATAGCTCAGTGGTAGAGCATTTGACTGCAGATCAAGAGGTCCCAGGTTCAAATCCTGGTGCCCCCTTGGAAACTCTGGCAAGCTGGCGTGTTATTCCACGCCCAAACAGTGTGCTAAATTCCTCCAGCTACGCTTTTCAAATGAAGCGGTAAGTTTCGCTTTGTTCATCGTTCGCAATGGAACAAACGCCAAACACAGGTAGGGTACTTCAACCGGAAACCCAATATACTCGAGCGATTTCCCCCATCTGCCGAACATCAGTCTAGGAGTTGTTCTTTTTTCTTCAAGTCAGGATGGCCGAGCGGTCTAAGGCGCCAGACTCAAGGCAGTGTACCTTCCTCAGTAGAGAGATTTCTGGTCTCCGTATGGAGGCGTGGGTTCAAATCCCACTTCTGACATGTCCTTTTGACTTCAAGCTGCAATAAACAGCCCCATTCCGAAGAGATCACAAAAATGCCTGTTACTTCCTGGAAATGCAAGCCGAGCTGAGGGTAGTTCCCTTGGAGTTTACAAAAGGGCACGTCTTCAAGCGCCTTTGGAGATGCCGGGGAACGATCCCGGGACCTCATACATGCAAAGCATGCGCTCTACCACTGAGCTACATCCCCACGCCCGAATGCCAACGGGCATTGTCCAGAGAGAAATTCCATTCTTCAGAAAGCTCCGCAGCCTTTGAGGTTCAGTTTCAAACAAAAAGGGATATCTATTGGGTAAAAACCACAGCTGCTCCAGGGGGTATAGCTCAGTGGTAGAGCATTTGACTGCAGATCAAGAGGTCCCAGGTTCAACTCCTGGTGCCCCCTTGGAAACTCTGGCAAGCTGGCTGTGTTATTCCAAGCCCAAACAGTGTGCTAAATTCCTCCAGCTACGCTTTTCAAATGAAGCGCTAAGTTTCGCTTTGTTCATCGTTCGCAATGGAACAAACGCCAAACACAGGTAGGGTACTTCAACCGGAAACCCAATATACTCGAGCGATTTCCCCCATCTGCCGAACATCAGTCTAGGAGTTGTTCTTTTTTCTTCAAGTCAGGATGGCCGAGCGGTCTAAGGCGCCAGACTCAAGGCAGTGTACCTTCCTCAGTAGAGAGATTTCTGGTCTCCGTATGGAGGCGTGGGTTCAAATCCCACTTCTGACATGTCCTTTTGACTTCAAGCTGCAATAAACAGCCCCATTCCGAAGAGATCACAAAAATGCCTGTTACTTCCTGGAAATGCAAGCCGAGCTGAGGGTAGTTCCCTTGGAGTTTACAAAAGGGCACGTCTTCAAGCGCCTTTGGAGATGCCGGGGAACGATCCCGGGACCTCATACATGCAAAGCATGCGCTCTACCACTGAGCTACATCCCCACGCCCGAATGTAAACGGGCATTGTCCAGAGAGAAATTCCATTCTTCAGAAAGCTCCGCAGCCTTTGAGTTTCAGTTTCAAACAAAAAGGGATATCTATTGGGTAAAAACCACAGCTGCTACAGGGGGTATAGCTCAGTGGTAGAGCATTTGACTGCAGATCAAGAGGTCCCAGGTTCAAATCCTGGTGCCCCCTTGGAAACTCTGGCAAGCTGGCTGTGTTATTCCACGCCCAAACAGTGTGCTAAATTCCTCCAGCTACGCTTTTCAAATGAAGCGGTAAGTTTCGCTTTGTTCATCGTTCGCAATGGAACAAACGCCAAACACAGGTAGGGTACTTCAACCGGAAACCGAATATACTCGAGCGCTTTCCCCCATCTGCCGAACAACAATCTAGGAGTTGTTCTTTCTCTTCAAGTCAGGATGGCCGAGCGGTCTAAGGCGCCAGACTCAAGGCAGTGTACCTTCCTCAGTAGAGGGATTTCTGGTCTCCGTATGGAGGCGTGGGTTCAAATCCCACTTCTGACATGTCCTTTTGACTTCAAGCTGCAATAAACAGCCCCATTCGGAAGAGATCAAAAAAATGCCTATTACTTCCTGGAAATGCAAGCTGAGCTGAGGGTAGTTCCCTTGGAGTTTACAAAAGGGCACTTCTTCAGGAGCCTTTGGAGATGCCGGGGATCGATCCCGGGACCTCATACATGCAAAGCATGCGCTCTACCACTGAGCTACATCCCCACGCCCGAATGCCAACGGGCATTGTCCAGAGAGAAATTCCATTCTTCAGAAAGCTCCGCAGCCTTTGAGTTTCAGTTTCAAACAAAAAGGGATATCTATTGGGTAAAAACCACAGCTGCTACAGAGGGTATAGCTCAGTGGTAGAGCATTTGACTGCAGATCAAGAGGTCCCAGGTTTAAATCCTGGTGCCCCCTTGGAAACTCTGGCAAGCTGGCTGTGTTATTCCACGCCCAAACAGTGTGCTAAATTCCTCCAGCTACGCTTTTCAAATGAAGCGGTAAGTTTCGTTTTGTTCATCGTTCGCAATGGAACAAACGCCAAACACAGGTAGGGTACTTCAACCGGAAACCGAATATACTCGAGCGCTTTCCCCCATCTGCCGAACAACAATCTAGGAGTTGTTCTTTCTCTTCAAGTCAGGATGGCCGAGCGGTCTAAGGCGCCAGACTCAAGGCAGTGTACCTTCCTCAGTAGAGGGATTTCTCGTCTCCGTATGGAGGCGTGGGTTCAAATCCCACTTCTGACATGTCCTTTTGACTTCAAGCTGCAATAAACAGCCCCATTCGGAAGAGATCAAAAAAATGCCTGTTACTTCCTGGAAATGCAAGCTGAGCTGAGGGTAGTTCCCTTGGAGTTTACAAAAGGGCACTTCTTCAGGAGCCTTTGAAGATGCCGGGAAACGATCCCGGGACCTCATACATGCAAAGCATGCGCTCTACCACTGAGCTACATCCCCACGCCCGAATGCCAACGGGCATTGTCCAGAGAGAAATTCCATTCTTCAGAAAGCTCCGCAGCCTTTGAGTTTCAGTTTCAAACAAAAAGGGATATCTATTGGGTAAAAACCACAGCTGCTACAGGGGGTATAGCTCAGTGGTAGAGCATTTGACTGCAGATCAAGAGGTCCCAGGTTCAAATCCTGGTGCCCCCTTGGAAACTCTGGCAAGCTGGCTGTGTTATTCCACGCCAAAACAGTGTGCTAAATTCCTCCAGCTACGCTTTTCAAATGAAGCGGTAAGTTTCGCTTTGTTCATCGTTCGCAATGGAACAAACGCCAAACACAGGTAGGGTACTTCAACCGGAAACCCAATATACTCGAGCGCTTTCCCCCATCTGCCGAACAACAATCTAGGAGTTGTTCTTTCTCTTCAAGTCAGGATGGCCGAGCGGTCTAAGGCGCCAGACTCAAGGCAGTGTACCTTCCTCAGTAGAGGGATTTCTGGTCTCCGTATGGAGGCGTGGGTTCAAATCCCACTTCTGACATGTCCTTTTGACTTCAAGCTGCAATAAACAGCCCCATTCGGAAGAGATCAAAAAAATGCCTGTTACTTCCTGGAAATGCAAGCTGAGCTGAGGGTAGTTCCCTTGGAGTTTACAAAAGGGCACTTCTTCAGGCGCCTTTGGAGATGCCGGGGAACGATCCCGGGACCTCATACATGCGAAGCATGCGCTCTACCACTGAGCTACATCCCCACGCCATAATGCCAACGGGCATTGTCCAGAGAGAAATTCCATTCTTCAGAAAGCTCCACAGCCTTTGAGTTTCAGTTTCAAACAAAAAGGGATATCTATTGGGTAAAAACCACAGCTGCTACAGGGGGTATAGCTCAGTGGTAGAGCATTTGACTGCAGATCAAGAGGTCCCAGGTTCAAATCCTGGTGCCCCCTTGGAAACTCTGGCAAGCTGGCGTGTTATTCCACGCCCAAACAGTGTGCTAAATTCCTCCAGCTACGCTTTTCAAATGAAGCGGTAAGTTTCGCTTTGTTCATCGTTCGCAATGGAACAAACGCCAAACACAGGTAGGGTACTTCAACCGGAAACCCAATATACTCTAGCGATTTCCCCCATCTGCCGAACATCAGTCTAGGAGTTGTTCTTTTTTCTTCAAGTCAGGATGGCCGAGCGGTCTAAGGCGCCAGACTCAAGGCAGTGTACCTTCCTCAGTAGAGAGATTTCTGGTCTCCGTATGGAGGCGTGGGTTCAAATCCCACTTCTGACATGTCCTTTTGACTTCAAGCTGCAATAAACAGCCCCATTCCGAAGAGATCACAAAAATGCCTGTTACTTCCTGGAAATGCAAGCCGAGCTGAGGGTAGTTCCCTTGGAGTTTACAAAAGGGCACGTCTTCAAGCGCCTTTGGAGATGCCGGGGAACGATCCCGGGACCTCATACATGCAAAGCATGCGCTCTACCACTGAGCTACATCCCCACGCCCGAATGCCAACGGGCATTGTCCAGAGAGAAATTCCATTCTTCAGAAAGCTCCGCAGCCTTTGAGGTTCAGTTTCAAACAAAAAGGGATATCTATTGGGTAAAAACCACAGCTGCTCCAGGGGGTATATCTCAGTGGTAGAGCATTTGACTGCAGATCAAGAGGTCCCAGGTTCAACTCCTGGTGCCCCCTTGGAAACTCTGGCAAGCTGGCTGTGTTATTCCAAGCCCAAACAGTGTGCTAAATTCCTCCAGCTACGCTTTTCAAATGAAGCGCTAAGTTTCGCTTTGTTCATCGTTCGCAATGGAACAAACGCCAAACACAGGTAGGGTACTTCAACCGGAAACCCAATATACTCGAGCGATTTCCCCCATCTGCCGAACATCAGTCTAGGAGTTGTTCTTTTTTCTTCAAGTCAGGATGGCCGAGCGGTCTAAGGCGCCAGACTCAAGGCAGTGTACCTTCCTCAGTAGAGAGATTTCTGGTCTCCGTATGGAGGCGTGGGTTCAAATCCCACTTCTGACATGTCCTTTTGACTTCAAGCTGCAATAAACAGCCCCATTCCGAAGAGATCACAAAAATGCCTGTTACTTCCTGGAAATGCAAGCCGAGCTGAGGGTAGTTCCCTTGGAGTTTACAAAAGGGCACGTCTTCAAGCGCCTTTGGAGATGCCGGGGAACGATCCCGGGACCTCATACATGCAAAGCATGCGCTCTACCACTGAGCTACATCCCCACGCCCGAATGTCAACGGGCATTGTCCAGAGAGAAATTCCATTCTTCAGAAAGCTCCGCAGCCTTTGAGTTTCAGTTTCAAACAAAAAGGGATATCTATTGGGTAAAAACCACAGCTGCTACAGGGGGTATAGCTCAGTGGTAGAGCATTTGACTGCAGATCAAGAGGTCCCAGGTTCAAATCCTGGTGCCCCCTTGGAAACTCTGGCAAGCTGGCTGTGTTATTCCACGCCCAAACAGTGTGCTAAATTCCTCCAGCTACGCTTTTCAAATGAAGCGGTAAGTTTCGCTTTGTTCATCGTTCGCAATGGAACAAACGCCAAACACAGGTAGGGTACTTCAACCGGAAACCCAATATACTCGAGCGCTTTCCCCCATCTGCCGAACAACAATCTAGGAGTTGTTCTTTCTCTTCAAGTCAGGATGGCCGAGCGGTCTAAGGCGCCAGACTCAAGGCAGTGTACCTTCCTCAGTAGAGGGATTTCTGGTCTCCGTATGGAGGCGTGGGTTCAAATCCCACTTCTGACATGTCCTTTTGACTTCAAGCTGCAATAAACAGCCCCATTCGGAAGAGATCAAAAAAATGCCTGTTACTTCCTGGAAATGCAAGCTGAGCTGAGGGTAGTTCCCTTGGAGTTTACAAAAGGGCACTTCTTCAGGCGCCTTTGGAGATGCCGGGGAACGATCCCGGGACCTCATACATGCGAAGCATGCGCTCTACCACTGAGCTACATCCCCACGCCATAATGCCAACGGGCATTGTCCAGAGAGAAATTCCATTCTTCAGAAAGCTCCACAGCCTTTGAGTTTCAGTTTCAAACAAAAAGGGATATCTATTGGGTAAAAACCACAGCTGCTACAGGGGGTATAGCTCAGTGGTAGAGCATTTGACTGCAGATCAAGAGGTCCCAGGTTCAAATCCTGGTGCCCCCTTGGAAACTCTGGCAAGCTGGCGTGTTATTCCACGCCCAAACAGTGTGCTAAATTCCTCCAGCTACGCTTTTCAAATGAAGCGGTAAGTTTCGCTTTGTTCATCGTTCGCAATGGAACAAACGCCAAACACAGGTAGGGTACTTCAACCGGAAACCCAATATAATCGAGCGATTTCCCCCATCTGCCGAACATCAGTCTAGGAGTTGTTCTTTTTTCTTCAAGTGAGGATGGCCGAGCGGTCTAAGGCGCCAGACTCAAGGCAGTGTACCTTCCTCAGTAGAGAGATTTCTGGTCTCCGTATGGAGGCGTGGGTTCAAATCCCACTTCTGACATGTCCTTTTGACTTCAAGCTGCAATAAACAGCCCCATTCCGAAGAGATCACAAAAATGCCTGTTACTTCCTGGAAATGCAAGCCGAGCTGAGGGTAGTTCCCTTGGAGTTTACAAAAGGGCACGTCTTCAAGCGCCTTTGGAGATGCCGGGGAACGATCCCGGGACCTCATACATGCAAAGCATGCGCTCTACCACTGAGCTACATCCCCACGCCCGAATGCCAACGGGCATTGTCCAGAGAGAAATTCCATTCTTCAGAAAGCTCCGCAGCCTTTGAGGTTCAGTTTCAAACAAAAAGGGATATCTATTGGGTAAAAACCACAGCTGCTCCAGGGGGTATATCTCAGTGGTAGAGCATTTGACTGCAGATCAAGAGGTCCCAGGTTCAACTCCTGGTGCCCCCTTGGAAACTCTGGCAAGCTGGCTGTGTTATTCCAAGCCCAAACAGTGTGCTAAATTCCTCCAGCTACGCTTTTCAAATGAAGCGCTAAGTTTCGCTTTGTTCATCGTTCGCAATGGAACAAACGCCAAACACAGGTAGGGTACTTCAACCGGAAACCCAATATACTCGAGCGATTTCCCCCATCTGCCGAACATCAGTCTAGGAGTTGTTCTTTTTTCTTCAAGTCAGGATGGCCGAGCGGTCTAAGGCGCCAGACTCAAGGCAGTGTACCTTCCTCAGTAGAGAGATTTCTGGTCTCCGTATGGAGGCGTGGGTTCAAATCCCACTTCTGACATGTCCTTTTGACTTCAAGCTGCAATAAACAGCCCCATTCCGAAGAGATCACAAAAATGCCTGTTACTTCCTGGAAATGCAAGCCGAGCTGAGGGTAGTTCCCTTGGAGTTTACAAAAGGGCACGTCTTCAAGCGCCTTTGGAGATGCCGGGGAACGATCCCGGGACCTCATACATGCAAAGCATGCGCTCTACCACTGAGCTACATCCCCAAGCCCGAATGTCAGCGGGCATTGTCCAGAGAGAAATTCCATTCTTCAGAAAGCTCCGCAGCCTTTGAGTTTCAGTTTCAAACAAAAAGGGATATCTATTGGGTAAAAACCACAGCTGCTACAGGGGGTATAGCTCAGTGGTAGAGCATTTGACTGCAGATCAAGAGGTCCCAGGTTCAAATCCTGGTGCCCCCTTGGAAACTCTGGCAAGCTGGCTGTGTTATTCCACGCCCAAACAGTGTGCTAAATTCCTCCAGCTACGCTTTTCAAATGAAGCGGTAAGTTTCGCTTTGTTCATCGTTCGCAATGGAACAAACGCCAAACACAGGTAGGGTACTTCAACCGGAAACCGAATATACTCGAGCGCTTTCCCCCATCTGCCGAACAACAATCTAGGAGTTGTTCTTTCTCTTCAAGTCAGGATGGCCGAGCGGTCTAAGGCGCCAGACTCAAGGCAGTGTACCTTCCTCAGTAGAGGGATTTCTGGTCTCCGTATGGAGGCGTGGGTTCAAATCCCACTTCTGACATGTCCTTTTGACTTCAAGCTGCAATAAACAGCCCCATTCGGAAGAGATCAAAAAAATGCCTGTTACTTCCTGGAAATGCAAGCTGAGCTGAGGGTAGTTCCCTTGGAGTTTACAAAAGGGCACTTCTTCAGGCGCCTTTGGAGATGCCGGGGAACGATCCCGGGACCTCATACATGCGAAGCATGCGCTCTACCACTGAGCTACATCCCCACGCCATAATGCCAACGGGCATTGTCCAGAGAGAAATTCCATTCTTCAGAAAGCTCCACAGCCTTTGAGTTTCAGTTTCAAACAAAAAGGGATATCTATTGGGTAAAAACCACAGCTGCTACAGGGGGTATAGCTCAGTGGTAGAGCATTTGACTGCAGATCAAGAGGTCCCAGGTTCAAATCCTGGTGCCCCCTTGGAAACTCTGGCAAGCTGGCGTGTTATTCCACGCCCAAACAGTGTGCTAAATTCCTCCAGCTACGCTTTTCAAATGAAGCGGTAAGTTTCGCTTTGTTCATCGTTCGCAATGGAACAAACGCCAAACACAGGTAGGGTACTTCAACCGGAAACCCAATATACTCTAGCGATTTCCCCCATCTGCCGAACATCAGTCTAGGAGTTGTTCTTTTTTCTTCAAGTCAGGATGGCCGAGCGGTCTAAGGCGCCAGACTCAAGGCAGTGTACCTTCCTCAGTAGAGAGATTTCTGGTCTCCGTATGGAGGCGTGGGTTCAAATCCCACTTCTGACATGTCCTTTTGACTTCAAGCTGCAATAAACAGCCCCATTCCGAAGAGATCACAAAAATGCCTGTTACTTCCTGGAAATGCAAGCTGAGCTGAGGGTAGTTCCCTTGGAGTTTACAAAAGGGCACTTCTTCAGGAGCCTTTGGAGATGCCGGGGAACGATCCCGGGACCTCATACATGCAAAGCATGCACTCTACCACTGAGCTACATCCCCACGCCCGAATGCCAACGGGCATTGTCCAGAGAGAAATTCCATTCTTCAGAAAGCTCCGCAGCCTTTGAGTTTCAGTTTCAAACAAAAAGGGATATCTATTGGGTAAAAACCACAGCTGCTACAGAGGGTATAGCTCAGTGGTAGAGCATTTGACTGCAGATCAAGAGGTCCCAGGTTTAAATCCTGGTGCCCCCTTGGAAACTCTGGCAAGCTGGCTGTGTTATTCCACGCCCAAACAGTGTGCTAAATTCCTCCAGCTACGCTTTTCAAATGAAGCGGTAAGTTTCGTTTTGTTCATCGTTCGCAATGGAACAAACGCCAAACACAGGTAGGGTACTTCAACCGGAAACCGAATATACTCGAGCGCTTTCCCCCATCTGCCGAACAACAATCTAGGAGTTGTTCTTTCTCTTCAAGTCAGGATGGCCGAGCGGTCTAAGGCGCCAGACTCAAGGCAGTGTACCTTCCTCAGTAGAGGGATTTCTCGTCTCCGTATGGAGGCGTGGGTTCAAATCCCACTTCTGACATGTCCTTTTGACTTCAAGCTGCAATAAACAGCCCCATTCGGAAGAGATCAAAAAAATGCCTGTTACTTCCTGGAAATGCAAGCTGAGCTGAGGGTAGTTCCCTTGGAGTTTACAAAAGTGCACTTCTTCAGGAGCCTTTGGAGATGCCGGGGAACGATCCCGGGACCTCATACATGCAAAGCATGCGCTCTACCACTGAGCTACATCCCCACGCCCGAATGCCAACGGGCATTGTCCAGAGAGAAATTCCATTCTTCAGAAAGCTCCACAGCCTTTGAGTTTCAGTTTCAAACAAAAAGGGATATCTATTGGGTAAAAACCACAGCTGCTACAGGGGGTATAGCTCAGTGGTAGAGCATTTGACTGCAGATCAAGAGGTCCCAGGTTTAAATCCTGGTGCCCCCTTGGAAACTCTGGCAAGCTGGCGTGTTATTCCACGCCCAAACAGTGTGCTAAATTCCTCCATCTACGCTTTTCAAATGAAGCGGTAAGTTTCGTTTTGTTCATCGTTCGCAATGGAACAAACGCCAAACACAGGTAGGGTACTTCAACCGGAAACCCAATATACTCGAGCGATTTCCCCCATCTGCCGAACATCAGTCTAGGAGTTGTTCTTTTTTCTTCAAGTCAGGATGGCCGAGCGGTCTAAGGCGCCAGACTCAAGGCAGTGTACCTTCCTCAGTAGAGAGATTTCTGGTCTCCGTATGGAGGCGTGGGTTCAAATCCCACTTCTGACATGTCCTTTTGACTTCAAGCTGCAATAAACAGCCCCATTCCGAGGAGATCACAAAAATGCCTGTTACTTCCTGGAAATGCAAGCTGAGCTGAGGGTAGTTCCCTTGGAGTTTACAAAAGTGCACTTCTTCAGGAGCCTTTGGAGATGCCGGGGAACGATCCCGGGACCTCATACATGCAAAGCATGCGCTCTACCACTGAGCTACATCCCCACGCCCGAATGCCAACGGGCATTGTCCAGAGAGAAATTCCATTCTTCAGAAAGCTCCACAGCCTTTGAGTTTCAGTTTCAAACAAAAAGGGATATCTATTGGGTAAAAACCACAGCTGCTACAGGGGGTATAGCTCAGTGGTAGAGCATTTGACTGCAGATCAAGAGGTCCCAGGTTCAAATCCTGGTGCCCCCTTGGAAACTCTGGCAAGCTGGCGTGTTATTCCACGCCCAAACAGTGTGCTAAATTCCTCCATCTACGCTTTTCAAATGAAGCGGTAAGTTTCGTTTTGTTCATCGTTCGCAATGGAACAAACGCCAAACACAGGTAGGGTACTTCAACCGGAAACCCAATATACTCGAGCGATTTCCCCCATCTGCCGAACATCAGTCTAGGAGTTGTTCTTTTTTCTTCAAGTCAGGATGGCCGAGCGGTCTAAGGCGCCAGACTCAAGGCAGTGTACCTTCCTCAGTAGAGAGATTTCTGGTCTCCGTATGGAGGCGTGGGTTCAAATCCCACTTCTGACATGTCCTTTTGACTTCAAGCTGCAATAAACAGCCCCATTCCGAGGAGATCACAAAAATGCCTGTTACTTCCTGGAAATGCAAGCCGAGCTGAGGGTAGTTCCCTTGGAGTTTACAAAAGGGCACGTCTTCAAGCGCCTTTGGAGATGCCGGGGAACGATCCCGGGACCTCATACATGCAAAGCATGCGCTCTACCACTGAGCTACATCCCCACGCCCGAATGCCAACGGGCATTGTCCAGAGAGAAATTCCATTCTTCAGAAAGCTCCGCAGCCTTTGAGGTTCAGTTTCAAACAAAAAGGGATATCTATTGGGTAAAAACCACAGCTGCTCCAGGGGGTATAGCTCAGTGGTAGAGCATTTGACTGCAGATCAAGAGGTCCCAGGTTCAACTCCTGGTGCCCCCTTGGAAACTCTGGCAAGCTGGCTGTGTTATTCCAAGCCCAAACAGTGTGCTAAATTCCTCCAGCTACGCTTTTCAAATGAAGCGGTAAGTTTCGTTTTGTTCATCGTTCGCAATGGAACAAACGCCAAACACAGGTAGGGTACTTCAACCGGAAACCGAATATACTCGAGCGCTTTCCCCCATCTGCCGAACAACAATCTAGGAGTTGTTCTTTCTCTTCAAGTCAGGATGGCCGAGCGGTCTAAGGCGCCAGACTCAAGGCAGTGTACCTTCCTCAGTAGAGGGATTTCTCGTCTCCGTATGGAGGCGTGGGTTCAAATCCCACTTCTGACATGTCCTTTTGACTTCAAGCTGCAATAAACAGCCCCATTCGGAAGAGATCAAAAAAATGCCTATTACTTCCTGGAAATGCAAGCTGAGCTGAGGGTAGTTCCCTTGGAGTTTACAAAAGGGCACTTCTTCAGGAGCCTTTGGAGATGCCGGGGAACGATCCCGGGACCTCATACATGCAAAGCATGCGCTCTACCACTGAGCTACATCCCCACGCCCGAATGCCAACGGGCATTGTCCAGAGAGAAATTCCATTCTTCAGAAAGCTCCGCAGCCTTTGAGTTTCAGTTTCAAACAAAAAGGGATATCTATTGGGTAAAAACCACAGCTGCTACAGAGGGTATAGCTCAGTGGTAGAGCATTTGACTGCAGATCAAGAGGTCCCAGGTTTAAATCCTGGTGCCCCCTTGGAAACTCTGGCAAGCTGGCTGTGTTATTCCACGCCCAAACAGTGTGCTAAATTCCTCCAGCTACGCTTTTCAAATGAAGCGGTAAGTTTCGTTTTGTTCATCGTTCGCAATGGAACAAACGCCAAACACAGGTAGGGTACTTCAACCGGAAACCGAATATACTCGAGCGCTTTCCCCCATCTGCCGAACAACAATCTAGGAGTTGTTCTTTCTCTTCAAGTCAGGATGGCCGAGCGGTCTAAGGCGCCAGACTCAAGGCAGTGTACCTTCCTCAGTAGAGGGATTTCTCGTCTCCGTATGGAGGCGTGGGTTCAAATCCCACTTCTGACATGTCCTTTTGACTTCAAGCTGCAATAAACAGCCCCATTCGGAAGAGATCAAAAAAATGCCTGTTACTTCCTGGAAATGCAAGCTGAGCTGAGGGTAGTTCCCTTGGAGTTTACAAAAGGGCACTTCTTCAGGAGCCTTTGAAGATGCCGGGAAACGATCCCGGGACCTCATACATGCAAAGCATGCGCTCTACCACTGAGCTACATCCCCACGCCCGAATGCCAACGGGCATTGTCCAGAGAGAAATTCCATTCTTCAGAAAGCTCCGCAGCCTTTGAGTTTCAGTTTCAAACAAAAAGGGATATCTATTGGGTAAAAACCACAGCTGCTCCAGGGGGTATAGCTCAGTGGTAGAGCATTTGACTGCAGATCAAGAGGTCCCAGGTTCAAATCCTGGTGCCCCCTTGGAAACTCTGGCAAGCTGGCTGTGTTATTCCACGCCCAAACAGTGTGCTAAATTCCTCCAGCTACGCTTTTCAAATGAAGTGGTAAGTTTCGCTTTGTTCATCGTTCGCAATGGAACAAACGCCAAACACAGGTAGGGTACTTCAACCGGAAACACAATATACTCGAGCGATTTCCCCCATCTGCCTAACAACAATCTAGGAGTTGTTCTTTTTTCTTCAAGTCAGGATGGCCGAGCGGTCTAAGGCGCCAGACTCAAGGCAGTGTACCTTCCTCAGTAGAGAGATTTCTGGTCTCCGTATGGAGGCGTGGGTTCAAATCCCACTTCTGACATGTCCTTTTGACTTCAAGCTGCAATAAACAGCCCCATTCCGAAGAGATCAAAAAAATGCCTGTTACTTCCTGGAAATGCAAGCTGAGCTGAGGGTAGTTCCCTTGGAGTTTACAAAAGGGCACTTCTTCAGGAGCCTTTGGAGATGCCGGGGAACGATCTCGGGACCTCATACATGCAAAGCATGCACTCTACCACTGAGCTACATCCCCACGCCCGAATGCCAACGGGCATTGTCCAGAGAGAAATTCCATTCTTCAGAAAGCTCCGCAGCCTTTGAGTTTCAGTTTCAAACAAAAAGGGATATCTATTGGGTAAAAACCACAGCTGCTACAGAGGGTATAGCTCAGTGGTAGAGCATTTGACTGCAGATCAAGAGGTCCCAGGTTTAAATCCTGGTGCCCCCTTGGAAACTCTGGCAAGCTGGCTGTGTTATTCCACGCCCAAACAGTGTGCTAAATTCCTCCAGCTACGCTTTTCAAATGAAGCGGTAAGTTTCGTTTTGTTCATCGTTCGCAATGGAACAAACGCCAAACACAGGTAGGGTACTTCAACCGGAAACCGAATATACTCGAGCGCTTTCCCCCATCTGCCGAACAACAATCTAGGAGTTGTTCTTTCTCTTCAAGTCAGGATGGCCGAGCGGTCTAAGGCGCCAGACTCAAGGCAGTGTACCTTCCTCAGTAGAGGGATTTCTCGTCTCCGTATGGAGGCGTGGGTTCAAATCCCACTTCTGACATGTCCTTTTGACTTCAAGCTGCAATAAACAGCCCCATTCGGAAGAGATCAAAAAAATGCCTATTACTTCCTGGAAATGCAAGCTGAGCTGAGGGTAGTTCCCTTGGAGTTTACAAAAGGGCACTTCTTCAGGAGCCTTTGGAGATGCCGGGGAACGATCCCGGGACCTCATACATGCAAAGCATGCGCTCTACCACTGAGCTACATCCCCACGCCCGAATGCCAACGGGCATTGTCCAGAGAGAAATTCCATTCTTCAGAAAGCTCCGCAGCCTTTGAGTTTCAGTTTCAAACAAAAAGGGATATCTATTGGGTAAAAACCACAGCTGCTACAGAGGGTATAGCTCAGTGGTAGAGCATTTGACTGCAGATCAAGAGGTCCCAGGTTTAAATCCTGGTGCCCCCTTGGAAACTCTGGCAAGCTGGCTGTGTTATTCCACGCCCAAACAGTGTGCTAAATTCCTCCAGCTACGCTTTTCAAATGAAGCGGTAAGTTTCGTTTTGTTCATCGTTCGCAATGGAACAAACGCCAAACACAGGTAGGGTACTTCAACCGGAAACCGAATATACTCGAGCGCTTTCCCCCATCTGCCGAACAACAATCTAGGAGTTGTTCTTTCTCTTCAAGTCAGGATGGCCGAGCGGTCTAAGGCGCCAGACTCAAGGCAGTGTACCTTCCTCAGTAGAGGGATTTCTCGTCTCCGTATGGAGGCGTGGGTTCAAATCCCACTTCTGACATGTCCTTTTGACTTCAAGCTGCAATAAACAGCCCCATTCGGAAGAGATCAAAAAAATGCCTGTTACTTCCTGGAAATGCAAGCTGAGCTGAGGGTAGTTCCCTTGGAGTTTACAAAAGGGCACTTCTTCAGGAGCCTTTGAAGATGCCGGGAAACGATCCCGGGACCTCATACATGCAAAGCATGCGCTCTACCACTGAGCTACATCCCCACGCCCGAATGCCAACGGGCATTGTCCAGAGAGAAATTCCATTCTTCAGAAAGCTCCGCAGCCTTTGAGTTTCAGTTTCAAACAAAAAGGGATATCTATTGGGTAAAAACCACAGCTGCTCCAGGGGGTATAGCTCAGTGGTAGAGCATTTGACTGCAGATCAAGAGGTCCCAGGTTCAAATCCTGGTGCCCCCTTGGAAACTCTGGCAAGCTGGCTGTGTTATTCCACGCCCAAACAGTGTGCTAAATTCCTCCAGCTACGCTTTTCAAATGAAGTGGTAAGTTTCGCTTTGTTCATCGTTCGCAATGGAACAAACGCCAAACACAGGTAGGGTACTTCAACCGGAAACACAATATACTCGAGCGATTTCCCCCATCTGCCTAACAACAATCTAGGAGTTGTTCTTTTTTCTTCAAGTCAGGATGGCCGAGCGGTCTAAGGCGCCAGACTCAAGGCAGTGTACCTTCCTCAGTAGAGAGATTTCTGGTCTCCGTATGGAGGCGTGGGTTCAAATCCCACTTCTGACATGTCCTTTTGACTTCAAGCTGCAATAAACAGCCCCATTCCGAAGAGATCAAAAAAATGCCTGTTACTTCCTGGAAATGCAAGCTGAGCTGAGGGTAGTTCCCTTGGAGTTTACAAAAGGGCACTTCTTCAGGAGCCTTTGGAGATGCCGGGGAACGATCTCGGGACCTCATACATGCAAAGCATGCACTCTACCACTGAGCTACATCCCCACGCCCGAATGCCAACGGGCATTGTCCAGAGAGAAATTCCATTCTTCAGAAAGCTCCGCAGCCTTTGAGTTTCAGTTTCAAACAAAAAGGGATATCTATTGGGTAAAAACCACAGCTGCTACAGAGGGTATAGCTCAGTGGTAGAGCATTTGACTGCAGATCAAGAGGTCCCAGGTTTAAATCCTGGTGCCCCCTTGGAAACTCTGGCAAGCTGGCTGTGTTATTCCACGCCCAAACAGTGTGCTAAATTCCTCCAGCTACGCTTTTCAAATGAAGCGGTAAGTTTCGTTTTGTTCATCGTTCGCAATGGAACAAACGCCAAACACAGGTAGGGTACTTCAACCGGAAACCGAATATACTCGAGCGCTTTCCCCCATCTGCCGAACAACAATCTAGGAGTTGTTCTTTCTCTTCAAGTCAGGATGGCCGAGCGGTCTAAGGCGCCAGACTCAAGGCAGTGTACCTTCCTCAGTAGAGGGATTTCTCGTCTCCGTATGGAGGCGTGGGTTCAAATCCCACTTCTGACATGTCCTTTTGACTTCAAGCTGCAATAAACAGCCCCATTCGGAAGAGATCAAAAAAATGCCTGTTACTTCCTGGAAATGCAAGCTGAGCTGAGGGTAGTTCCCTTGGAGTTTACAAAAGTGCACTTCTTCAGGAGCCTTTGGAGATGCCGGGGAACGATCCCGGGACCTCATACATGCAAAGCATGCGCTCTACCACTGAGCTACATCCCCACGCCCGAATGCCAATGGGCATTGTCCAGAGAGAAATTCCATTCTTCAGAAAGCTCCGCAGCCTTTGAGTTTCAGTTTCAAACAAAAAGGGATATCTATTGGGTAAAAACCACAGCTGCTCCAGGGGGTATAGCTCAGTGGTAGAGCATTTGACTGCAGATCAAGAGGTCCCAGGTTTAAATCCTGGTGCCCCCTTGGAAACTCTGGCAAGCTGGCTGTGTTATTCCACGCCCAAACAGTGTGCTAAATTCCTCCAGCTACGCTTTTCAAATGAAGCGGTAAGTTTCGTTTTGTTCATCGTTCGCAATGGAACAAACGCCAAACACAGGTAGGGTACTTCAACCGGAAACCGAATATACTCGAGCGCTTTCCCCCATCTGCCGAACAACAATCTAGGAGTTGTTCTTTCTCTTCAAGTCAGGATGGCCGAGCGGTCTAAGGCGCCAGACTCAAGGCAGTGTACCTTCCTCAGTAGAGGGATTTCTCGTCTCCGTATGGAGGCGTGGGTTCAAATCCCACTTCTGACATGTCCTTTTGACTTCAAGCTGCAATAAACAGCCCCATTCGGAAGAGATCAAAAAAATGCCTGTTACTTCCTGGAAATGCAAGCTGAGCTGAGGGTAGTTCCCTTGGAGTTTACAAAAGGGCACTTCTTCAGGAGCCTTTGGAGATGCCGGGGAACGATCCCGGGACCTCATACATGCAAAGCATGCGCTCTACCACTGAGCTACATCCCCACGCCCGAATGCCAACGGGCATTGTCCAGAGAGAAATTCCATTCTTCAGAAAGCTCCGCAGCCTTTGAGTTTCAGTTTCAAACAAAAAGGGATATCTATTGGGTAAAAACGACAGCTGCTCCAGGGGGTATAGCTCAGTGGTAGAGCATTTGACTGCAGATCAAGAGGTCCCAGGTTCAAATCCTGGTGCCCCCTTGGAAACTCTGGCAAGCTGGCTGTGTTATTCCACGCCCAAACAGTGTGCTAAATTCCTCCAGCTACGCTTTTCAAATGAAGTGGTAAGTTTCGCTTTGTTCATCGTTCGCAATGGAAAAACTGCCAAACACAGGTAGGGTACTTCAACCGGAAACACAATATACTCGAGCGATTTCCCCCATCTGCCTAACAACAATCTAGGAGTTGTTCTTTTTTCTTCAAGTCAGGATGGCCGAGCGGTCTAAGGCGCCAGACTCAAGGCAGTGTACCTTCCTCAGTAGAGAGATTTCTGGTCTCCGTATGGAGGCGTGGGTTCAAATCCCACTTCTGACATGTCCTTTTGACTTCAAGCTGCAATAAACAGCCCCATTCCGAAGAGATCAAAAAAATGCCTGTTACTTCCTGGAAATGCAAGCTGAGCTGAGGGTAGTTCCCTTGGAGTTTACAAAAGGGCACTTCTTCAGGAGCCTTTGGAGATGCCGGGGAACGATCCCGGGACCTCATACATGCAAAGCATGCGCTCTACCACTGAGCTACATCCCCACGCCCGAATGCCAACGGGCATTGTCCAGAGAGAAATTCCATTCTTCAGAAAGCTCCGCAGCCTTTGAGTTTCAGTTTCAAACAAAAAGGGATATCTATTGGGTAAAAACCACAGCTGCTCCAGGGGGTATAGCTCAGTGGTAGAGCATTTGACTGCAGATCAAGAGGTCCCAGGTTTAAATCCTGGTGCCCCCTTGGAAACTCTGGCAAGCTGGCTGTGTTATTCCACGCCCAAACAGTGTGCTAAATTCCTCCAGCTACGCTTTTCAAATGAAGCGGTAAGTTTCGTTTTGTTCATCGTTCGCAATGGAACAAACGCCAAACACAGGTAGGGTACTTCAACCGGAAACCGAATATACTCGAGCGCTTTCCCCCATCTGCCGAACAACAATCTAGGAGTTGTTCTTTCTCTTCAAGTCAGGATGGCCGAGCGGTCTAAGGCGCCAGACTCAAGGCAGTGTACCTTCCTCAGTAGAGGGATTTCTCGTCTCCGTATGGAGGCGTGGGTTCAAATCCCACTTCTGACATGTCCTTTTGACTTCAAGCTGCAATAAACAGCCCCATTCGGAAGAGATCAAAAAAATGCCTGTTACTTCCTGGAAATGCAAGCTGAGCTGAGGGTAGTTCCCTTGGAGTTTACAAAAGGGCACTTCTTCAGGAGCCTTTGGAAATGCCGGGGAACGATCCCAGGACCTCATACATGCAAAGCATGCGCTCTACCACTGAGCTACATCCCCACGCCCGAATGCCAACGGGCATTGTCCAGAGAGAAATTCCATTCTTCAGAAAGCTCCGCAGCCTTTGAGTTTCAGTTTCAAACAAAAAGGGATATCTATTGGGTAAAAACCACAGCTGCTCCAGGGGGTATAGCTCAGTGGTAGAGCATTTGACTGCAGATCAAGAGGTCCCAGGTTCAAATCCTGGTGCCCCCTTGGAAACTCTGGCAAGCTGGCTGTGTTATTCCACGCCCAAACAGTGTGCTAAATTCCTCCAGCTACGCTTTTCAAATGAAGTGGTAAGTTTCGCTTTGTTCATCGTTCGCAATGGAACAAACGCCAAACACAGGTAGGGTACTTCAACCGGAAACACAATATACTCGAGCGATTTCCCCCATCTGCCTAACAACAATCTAGGAGTTGTTCTTTTTTCTTCAAGTCAGGATGGCCGAGCGGTCTAAGGCGCCAGACTCAAGGCAGTGTACCTTCCTCAGTAGAGAGATTTCTGGTCTCCGTATGGAGGCGTGGGTTCAAATCCCACTTCTGACATGTCCTTTTGACTTCAAGCTGCAATAAACAGCCCCATTCCGAAGAGATCAAAAAAATGCCTGTTACTTCCTGGAAATGCAAGCTGAGCTGAGGGTAGTTCCCTTGGAGTTTACAAAAGGGCACTTCTTCAGGAGCCTTTGGAGATGCCGGGGAACGATCCCGGGACCTCATACATGCAAAGCATGCACTCTACCACTGAGCTACATCCCCACGCCCGAATGCCAACGGGCATTGTCCAGAGAGAAATTCCATTCTTCAGAAAGCTCCGCAGCCTTTGAGTTTCAGTTTCAAACAAAAAGGGATATCTATTGGGTAAAAACCACAGCTGCTACAGAGGGTATAGCTCAGTGGTAGAGCATTTGACTGCAGATCAAGAGGTCCCAGGTTTAAATCCTGGTGCCCCCTTGGAAACTCTGGCAAGCTGGCTGTGTTATTCCACGCCCAAACAGTGTGCTAAATTCCTCCAGCTACGCTTTTCAAATGAAGCGGTAAGTTTCGTTTTGTTCATCGTTCGCAATGGAACAAACGCCAAACACAGGTAGGGTACTTCAACCGGAAACCGAATATACTCGAGCGCTTTCCCCCATCTGCCGAACAACAATCTAGGAGTTGTTCTTTCTCTTCAAGTCAGGATGGCCGAGCGGTCTAAGGCGCCAGACTCAAGGCAGTGTACCTTCCTCAGTAGAGGGATTTCTCGTCTCCGTATGGAGGCGTGGGTTCAAATCCCACTTCTGACATGTCCTTTTGACTTCAAGCTGCAATAAACAGCCCCATTCGGAAGAAATCAAAAAAATGCCTGTTACTTCCTGGAAATGCAAGCTGAGCTGAGGGTAGTTCCCTTGGAGTTTACAAAAGTGCACTTCTTCAGGAGCCTTTGGAGATGCCGGGGAACGATCCCGGGACCTCATACATGCAAAGCATGCGCTCTACCACTGAGCTACATCCCCACGCCCGAATGCCAACGGGCATTGTCCAGAGAGAAATTCCATTCTTCAGAAAGCTCCGCAGCCTTTGAGGTTCAGTTTCAAACAAAAAGGGATATCTATTGGGTAAAAACCACAGCTGCTCCAGGGGGTATAGCTCAGTGGTAGAGCATTTGACTGCAGATCAAGAGGTCCCAGGTTCAACTCCTGGTGCCCCCTTGGAAACTCTGGCAAGCTGGCTGTGTTATTCCAAGCCCAAACAGTGTGCTAAATTCCTCCAGCTACGCTTTTCAAATGAAGCGGTAAGTTTCGTTTTGTTCATCGTTCGCAATGGAACAAACGCCAAACACAGGTAGGGTACTTCAACCGGAAACCGAATATACTCGAGCGCTTTCCCCCATCTGCCGAACAACAATCTAGGAGTTGTTCTTTCTCTTCAAGTCAGGATGGCCGAGCGGTCTAAGGCGCCAGACTCAAGGCAGTGTACCTTCCTCAGTAGAGGGATTTCTGGTCTCCGTATGGAGGCGTGGGTTCAAATCCCACTTCTGACATGTCCTTTTGACTTCAAGCTGCAATAAACAGCCCCATTCGGAAGAGATCAAAAAAATGCCTATTACTTCCTGGAAATGCAAGCTGAGCTGAGGGTAGTTCCCTTGGAGTTTACAAAAGGGCACTTCTTCAGGAGCCTTTGGAGATGCCGGGGAACGATCCCGGGACCTCATACATGCAAAGCATGCGCTCTACCACTGAGCTACATCCCCACGCCCGAATGCCAACGGGCATTGTCCAGAGAGAAATTCCATTCTTCAGAAAGCTCCGCAGCCTTTGAGTTTCAGTTTCAAACAAAAAGGGATATCTATTGGGTAAAAACCACAGCTGCTACAGAGGGTATAGCTCAGTGGTAGAGCATTTGACTGCAGATCAAGAGGTCCCAGGTTTAAATCCTGGTGCCCCCTTGGAAACTCTGGCAAGCTGGCTGTGTTATTCCACGCCCAAACAGTGTGCTAAATTCCTCCAGCTACGCTTTTCAAATGAAGCGGTAAGTTTCGTTTTGTTCATCGTTCGCAATGGAACAAACGCCAAACACAGGTAGGGTACTTCAACCGGAAACCGAATATACTCGAGCGCTTTCCCCCATCTGCCGAACAACAATCTAGGAGTTGTTCTTTCTCTTCAAGTCAGGATGGCCGAGCGGTCTAAGGCGCCAGACTCAAGGCAGTGTACCTTCCTCAGTAGAGGGATTTCTCGTCTCCGTATGGAGGCGTGGGTTCAAATCCCACTTCTGACATGTCCTTTTGACTTCAAGCTGCAATAAACAGCCCCATTCGGAAGAGATAAAAAAAATGCCTGTTACTTCCTGGAAATGCAAGCTGAGCTGAGGGTAGTTCCCTTGGAGTTTACAAAAGGGCACTTCTTCAGGAGCCTTTGAAGATGCCGGGAAACGATCCCGGGACCTCATACATGCAAAGCATGCGCTCTACCACTGAGCTACATCCCCACGCCCGAATGCCAACGGGCATTGTCCAGAGAGAAATTCCATTCTTCAGAAAGCTCCGCAGCCTTTGAGTTTCAGTTTCAAACAAAAAGGGATATCTATTGGGTAAAAACCACAGCTGCTCCAGGGGGTATAGCTCAGTGGTAGAGCATTTGACTGCAGATCAAGAGGTCCCAGGTTCAAATCCTGGTGCCCCCTTGGAAACTCTGGCAAGCTGGCTGTGTTATTCCACGCCCAAACAGTGTGCTAAATTCCTCCAGCTACGCTTTTCAAATGAAGTGGTAAGTTTCGCTTTGTTCATCGTTCGCAATGGAACAAACGCCAAACACAGGTAGGGTACTTCAACCGGAAACACAATATACTCGAGCGATTTCCCCCATCTGCCTAACAACAATCTAGGAGTTGTTCTTTTTTCTTCAAGTCAGGATGGCCGAGCGGTCTAAGGCGCCAGACTCAAGGCAGTGTACCTTCCTCAGTAGAGAGATTTCTGGTCTCCGTATGGAGGCGTGGGTTCAAATCCCACTTCTGACATGTCCTTTTGACTTCAAGCTGCAATAAACAGCCCCATTCCGAAGAGATCAAAAAAATGCCTGTTACTTCCTGGAAATGCAAGCTGAGCTGAGGGTAGTTCCCTTGGAGTTTACAAAAGGGCACTTCTTCAGGAGCCTTTGGAGATGCCGGGGAACGATCCCGGGACCTCATACATGCAAAGCATGCACTCTACCACTGAGCTACATCCCCACGCCCGAATGCCAACGGGCATTGTCCAGAGAGAAATTCCATTCTTCAGAAAGCTCCGCAGCCTTTGAGTTTCAGTTTCAAACAAAAAGGGATATCTATTGGGTAAAAACCACAGCTGCTACAGAGGGTATAGCTCAGTGGTAGAGCATTTGACTGCAGATCAAGAGGTCCCAGGTTTAAATCCTGGTGCCCCCTTGGAAACTCTGGCAAGCTGGCTGTGTTATTCCACGCCCAAACAGTGTGCTAAATTCCTCCAGCTACGCTTTTCAAATGAAGCGGTAAGTTTCGTTTTGTTCATCGTTCGCAATGGAACAAACGCCAAACACAGGTAGGGTACTTCAACCGGAAACCGAATATACTCGAGCGCTTTCCCCCATCTGCCGAACAACAATCTAGGAGTTGTTCTTTCTCTTCAAGTCAGGATGGCCGAGCGGTCTAAGGCGCCAGACTCAAGGCAGTGTACCTTCCTCAGTAGAGGGATTTCTCGTCTCCGTATGGAGGCGTGGGTTCAAATCCCACTTCTGACATGTCCTTTTGACTTCAAGCTGCAATAAACAGCCCCATTCGGAAGAGATCAAAAAAATGCCTGTTACTTCCTGGAAATGCAAGCTGAGCTGAGGGTAGTTCCCTTGGAGTTTACAAAAGTGCACTTCTTCAGGAGCCTTTGGAGATGCCGGGGAACGATCCCGGGACCTCATACATGCAAAGCATGCGCTCTACCACTGAGCTACATCCCCACGCCCGAATGCCAACGGGCATTGTCCAGAGAGAAATTCCATTCTTCAGAAAGCTCCGCAGCCTTTGAGTTTCAGTTTCAAACAAAAAGGGATATCTATTGGGTAAAAACCACAGCTGCTCCAGGGGGTATAGCTCAGTGGTAGAGCATTTGACTGCAGATCAAGAGGTCCCAGGTTTAAATCCTGGTGCCCCCTTGGAAACTCTGGCAAGCTGGCTGTGTTATTCCACGCCCAAACAGTGTGCTAAATTCCTCCAGCTACGCTTTTCAAATGAAGCGGTAAGTTTCGTTTTGTTCATCGTTCGCAATGGAACAAACGCCAAACACAGGTAGGGTACTTCAACCGGAAACCGAATATACTCGAGCGCTTTCCCCCATCTGCCGAACAACAATCTAGGAGTTGTTCTTTCTCTTCAAGTCAGGATGGCCGAGCGGTCTAAGGCGCCAGACTCAAGGCAGTGTACCTTCCTCAGTAGAGGGATTTCTCGTCTCCGTATGGAGGCGTGGGTTCAAATCCCACTTCTGACATGTCCTTTTGACTTCAAGCTGCAATAAACAGCCCCATTCGGAAGAGATCAAAAAAATGCCTATTACTTCCTGGAAATGCAAGCTGAGCTGAGGGTAGTTCCCTTGGAGTTTACAAAAGGGCACTTCTTCAGGAGCCTTTGGAGATGCCGGGGAACGATCCCGGGACCTCATACATGCAAAGCATGCGCTCTACCACTGAGCTACATCCCCACGCCCGAATGCCAACGGGCATTGTCCAGAGAGAAATTCCATTCTTCAGAAAGCTCCGCAGCCTTTGAGTTTCAGTTTCAAACAAAAAGGGATATCTATTGGGTAAAAACCACAGCTGCTACAGAGGGTATAGCTCAGTGGTAGAGCATTTGACTGCAGATCAAGAGGTCCCAGGTTTAAATCCTGGTGCCCCCTTGGAAACTCTGGCAAGCTGGCTGTGTTATTCCACGCCCAAACAGTGTGCTAAATTCCTCCAGCTACGCTTTTCAAATGAAGCGGTAAGTTTCGTTTTGTTCATCGTTCGCAATGGAACAAACGCCAAACACAGGTAGGGTACTTCAACCGGAAACCGAATATACTCGAGCGCTTTCCCCCATCTGCCGAACAACAATCTAGGAGTTGTTCTTTCTCTTCAAGTCAGGATGGCCGAGCGGTCTAAGGCGCCAGACTCAAGGCAGTGTACCTTCCTCAGTAGAGGGATTTCTCGTCTCCGTATGGAGGCGTGGGTTCAAATCCCACTTCTGACATGTCCTTTTGACTTCAAGCTGCAATAAACAGCCCCATTCGGAAGAGATAAAAAAAATGCCTGTTACTTCCTGGAAATGCAAGCTGAGCTGAGGGTAGTTCCCTTGGAGTTTACAAAAGGGCACTTCTTCAGGAGCCTTTGAAGATGCCGGGAAACGATCCCGGGACCTCATACATGCAAAGCATGCGCTCTACCACTGAGCTACATCCCCACGCCCGAATGCCAACGGGCATTGTCCAGAGAGAAATTCCATTCTTCAGAAAGCTCCGCAGCCTTTGAGTTTCAGTTTCAAACAAAAAGGGATATCTATTGGGTAAAAACCACAGCTGCTCCAGGGGGTATAGCTCAGTGGTAGAGCATTTGACTGCAGATCAAGAGGTCCCAGGTTCAAATCCTGGTGCCCCCTTGGAAACTCTGGCAAGCTGGCTGTGTTATTCCACGCCCAAACAGTGTGCTAAATTCCTCCAGCTACGCTTTTCAAATGAAGTGGTAAGTTTCGCTTTGTTCATCGTTCGCAATGGAACAAACGCCAAACACAGGTAGGGTACTTCAACCGGAAACACAATATACTCGAGCGATTTCCCCCATCTGCCTAACAACAATCTAGGAGTTGTTCTTTTTTCTTCAAGTCAGGATGGCCGAGCGGTCTAAGGCGCCAGACTCAAGGCAGTGTACCTTCCTCAGTAGAGAGATTTCTGGTCTCCGTATGGAGGCGTGGGTTCAAATCCCACTTCTGACATGTCCTTTTGACTTCAAGCTGCAATAAACAGCCCCATTCCGAAGAGATCAAAAAAATGCCTGTTACTTCCTGGAAATGCAAGCTGAGCTGAGGGTAGTTCCCTTGGAGTTTACAAAAGGGCACTTCTTCAGGAGCCTTTGGAGATGCCGGGGAACGATCCCGGGACCTCATACATGCAAAGCATGCACTCTACCACTGAGCTACATCCCCACGCCCGAATGCCAACGGGCATTGTCCAGAGAGAAATTCCATTCTTCAGAAAGCTCCGCAGCCTTTGAGTTTCAGTTTCAAACAAAAAGGGATATCTATTGGGTAAAAACCACAGCTGCTACAGAGGGTATAGCTCAGTGGTAGAGCATTTGACTGCAGATCAAGAGGTCCCAGGTTTAAATCCTGGTGCCCCCTTGGAAACTCTGGCAAGCTGGCTGTGTTATTCCACGCCCAAACAGTGTGCTAAATTCCTCCAGCTACGCTTTTCAAATGAAGCGGTAAGTTTCGTTTTGTTCATCGTTCGCAATGGAACAAACGCCAAACACAGGTAGGGTACTTCAACCGGAAACCGAATATACTCGAGCGCTTTCCCCCATCTGCCGAACAACAATCTAGGAGTTGTTCTTTCTCTTCAAGTCAGGATGGCCGAGCGGTCTAAGGCGCCAGACTCAAGGCAGTGTACCTTCCTCAGTAGAGGGATTTCTCGTCTCCGTATGGAGGCGTGGGTTCAAATCCCACTTCTGACATGTCCTTTTGACTTCAAGCTGCAATAAACAGCCCCATTCGGAAGAGATCAAAAAAATGCCTGTTACTTCCTGGAAATGCAAGCTGAGCTGAGGGTAGTTCCCTTGGAGTTTACAAAAGTGCACTTCTTCAGGAGCCTTTGGAGATGCCGGGGAACGATCCCGGGACCTCATACATGCAAAGCATGCGCTCTACCACTGAGCTACATCCCCACGCCCGAATGCCAACGGGCATTGTCCAGAGAGAAATTCCATTCTTCAGAAAGCTCCGCAGCCTTTGAGTTTCAGTTTCAAACAAAAAGGGATATCTATTGGGTAAAAACCACAGCTGCTCCAGGGGGTATAGCTCAGTGGTAGAGCATTTGACTGCAGATCAAGAGGTCCCAGGTTTAAATCCTGGTGCCCCCTTGGAAACTCTGGCAAGCTGGCTGTGTTATTCCACGCCCAAACAGTGTGCTAAATTCCTCCAGCTACGCTTTTCAAATGAAGCGGTAAGTTTCGTTTTGTTCATCGTTCGCAATGGAACAAACGCCAAACACAGGTAGGGTACTTCAACCGGAAACCGAATATACTCGAGCGCTTTCCCCCATCTGCCGAACAACAATCTAGGAGTTGTTCTTTCTCTTCAAGTCAGGATGGCCGAGCGGTCTAAGGCGCCAGACTCAAGGCAGTGTACCTTCCTCAGTAGAGGGATTTCTCGTCTCCGTATGGAGGCGTGGGTTCAAATCCCACTTCTGACATGTCCTTTTGACTTCAAGCTGCAATAAACAGCCCCATTCGGAAGAGATCAAAAAAATGCCTGTTACTTCCTGGAAATGCAAGCTGAGCTGAGGGTAGTTCCCTTGGAGTTTACAAAAGGGCACTTCTTCAGGAGCCTTTGGAGATGCCGGGGAACGATCCCGGGACCTCATACATGCAAAGCATGCGCTCTACCACTGAGCTACATCCCCACGCCCGAATGCCAACGGGCATTGTCCAGAGAGAAATTCCATTCTTCAGAAAGCTCCGCAGCCTTTGAGTTTCAGTTTCAAACAAAAAGGGATATCTATTGGGTAAAAACCACAGCTGCTCCAGGGGGTATAGCTCAGTGGTAGAGCATTTGACTGCAGATCAAGAGGTCCCAGGTTCAAATCCTGGTGCCCCCTTGGAAACTCTGGCAAGCTGGCTGTGTTATTCCACGCCCAAACAGTGTGCTAAATTCCTCCAGCTACGCTTTTCAAATGAAGTGGTAAGTTTCGCTTTGTTCATCGTTCGCAATGGAAAAACTGCCAAACACAGGTAGGGTACTTCAACCGGAAACACAATATACTCGAGCGATTTCCCCCATCTGCCGAACATCAGTCTAGGATTTGTTCTTTTTTCTTCAAGTCAGGATGGCCGAGCGGTCTAAGGCGCCAGACTCAAGGCAGTGTACCTTCCTCAGTAGAGAGATTTCTGGTCTCCGTATGGAGGCGTGGGTTCAAATCCCACTTCTGACATGTCCTTTTGACTTCAAGCTGCAATAAACAGCCCCATTCCGAAGAGATCAAAAAAATGCCTGTTACTTCCTGGAAATGCAAGCTGAGCTGAGGGTAGTTCCCTTGGAGTTTACAAAAGGGCACTTCTTCAGGAGCCTTTGGAGATGCCGGGGAACGATCCCGGGACCTCATACATGCAAAGCATGCGCTCTACCACTGAGCTACATCCCCACGCCCGAATGCCAACGGGCATTGTCCAGAGAGAAATTCCATTCTTCAGAAAGCTCCGCAGCCTTTGAGTTTCAGTTTCAAACAAAAAGGGATATCTATTGGGTAAAAACCACAGCTGCTCCAGGGGGTATAGCTCAGTGGTAGAGCATTTGACTGCAGATCAAGAGGTCCCAGGTTTAAATCCTGGTGCCCCCTTGGAAACTCTGGCAAGCTGGCTGTGTTATTCCACGCCCAAACAGTGTGCTAAATTCCTCCAGCTACGCTTTTCAAATGAAGCGGTAAGTTTCGTTTTGTTCATCGTTCGCAATGGAACAAACGCCAAACACAGGTAGGGTACTTCAACCGGAAACCGAATATACTCGAGCGCTTTCCCCCATCTGCCGAACAACAATCTAGGAGTTGTTCTTTCTCTTCAAGTCAGGATGGCCGAGCGGTCTAAGGCGCCAGACTCAAGGCAGTGTACCTTCCTCAGTAGAGGGATTTCTCGTCTCCGTATGGAGGCGTGGGTTCAAATCCCACTTCTGACATGTCCTTTTGACTTCAAGCTGCAATAAACAGCCCCATTCGGAAGAGATCAAAAAAATGCCTGTTACTTCCTGGAAATGCAAGCTGAGCTGAGGGTAGTTCCCTTGGAGTTTACAAAAGGGCACTTCTTCAGGAGCCTTTGGAAATGCCGGGGAACGATCCCAGGACCTCATACATGCAAAGCATGCGCTCTACCACTGAGCTACATCCCCACGCCCGAATGCCAACGGGCATTGTCCAGAGAGAAATTCCATTCTTCAGAAAGCTCCGCAGCCTTTGAGTTTCAGTTTCAAACAAAAAGGGATATCTATTGGGTAAAAACCACAGCTGCTCCAGGGGGTATAGCTCAGTGGTAGAGCATTTGACTGCAGATCAAGAGGTCCCAGGTTCAAATCCTGGTGCCCCCTTGGAAACTCTGGCAAGCTGGCTGTGTTATTCCACGCCCAAACAGTGTGCTAAATTCCTCCAGCTACGCTTTTCAAATGAAGTGGTAAGTTTCGCTTTGTTCATCGTTCGCAATGGAACAAACGCCAAACACAGGTAGGGTACTTCAACCGGAAACACAATATACTCGAGCGATTTCCCCCATCTGCCTAACAACAATCTAGGAGTTGTTCTTTTTTCTTCAAGTCAGGATGGCCGAGCGGTCTAAGGCGCCAGACTCAAGGCAGTGTACCTTCCTCAGTAGAGAGATTTCTGGTCTCCGTATGGAGGCGTGGGTTCAAATCCCACTTCTGACATGTCCTTTTGACTTCAAGCTGCAATAAACAGCCCCATTCCGAAGAGATCAAAAAAATGCCTGTTACTTCCTGGAAATGCAAGCTGAGCTGAGGGTAGTTCCCTTGGAGTTTACAAAAGGGCACTTCTTCAGGAGCCTTTGGAGATGGCGGGGAACGATCCCGGGACCTCATACATGCAAAGCATGCGCTCTACCACTGAGCTACATCCCCACGCCCGAATGCCAACGGGCATTGTCCAGAGAGAAATTCCATTCTTCAGAAAGCTCCGCAGCCTTTGAGTTTCAGTTTCAAACAAAAAGGGATATCTATTGGATAAAAACCACAGCTGCTACAGAGGGTATAGATCAGTGGTAGAGCATTTGACTGCAGATCAAGAGGTCCCAGGTTTAAATCCTGGTGCCCCCTTGGAAACTCTGGCAAGCTGGCTGTGTTATTCCACGCCCAAACAGTGTGCTAAATTCCTCCAGCTACGCTTTTCAAATGAAGCGGTAAGTTTCGTTTTGTTCATCGTTCGCAATGGAACAAACGCCAAACACAGGTAGGGTACTTCAACCGGAAACCGAATATACTCGAGCGCTTTCCCCCATCTGCCGAACAACAATCTAGGAGTTGTTCTTTCTCTTCAAGTCAGGATGGCCGAGCGGTCTAAGGCGCCAGACTCAAGGCAGTGTACCTTCCTCAGTAGAGGGATTTCTCGTCTCCGTATGGAGGCGTGGGTTCAAATCCCACTTCTGACATGTCCTTTTGACTTCAAGCTGCAATAAACAGCCCCATTCCGAAGAGATCACAAAAATGCCTGTTACTTCCTGGAAATGCAAGCCGAGCTGAGGGTAGTTCCCTTGGAGTTTACAAAAGAGCACGTCTTCAAGCGCCTTTGGAGATGCCGGGGAACGATCCCGGGACCTCATACATGCAAAGCATGCGCTCTACCACTGAGCTACATCCCCACGCCCGAATGCCAACGGGCATTGTCCAGAGAGAAATTCCATTCTTCAGAAAGCTCCGCAGCCTTTGAGTTTCAGTTTCAAACAAAAAGGGATATCTATTGGGTAAAAACCACAGCTGCTCCAGGGGGTATAGCTCAGTGGTAGAGCATTTGACTGCAGATCAAGAGGTCCCAGGTTTAAATCCTGGTGCCCCCTTGGAAACTCTGGCAAGCTGGCTGTGTTATTCCACGCCCAAACAGTGTGCTAAATTCCTCCAGCTACGCTTTTCAAATGAAGCGGTAAGTTTCGTTTTGTTCATCGTTCGCAATGGAACAAACGCCAAACACAGGTAGGGTACTTCAACCGGAAACCCAATATACTCGAGCGCTTTCCCCCATCTGCCGAACAACAATCTAGGAGTTGTTCTTTCTCTTCAAGTCAGGATGGCCGAGCGGTCTAAGGCGCCAGACTCAAGGCAGTGTACCTTCCTCAGTAGAGGGATTTCTCGTCTCCGTATGGAGGCGTGGGTTCAAATCCCACTTCTGACATGTCCTTTTGACTTCAAGCTGCAATAAACAGCCCCATTCGGAAGAGATCAAAAAAATGCCTGTTACTTCCTGGAAATGCAAGCTGAGCTGAGGGTAGTTCCCTTGGAGTTTACAAAAGGGTACTTCTTCAGGAGCCTTTGGAGATGCCGGGGAACGATCCCAGGACCTCATACATGCAAAGCATGCGCTCTACCACTGAGCTACATCCCCACGCCCGAATGCCAACGGGCATTGTCCAGAGAGAAATTCCATTCTTCAGAAAGCTCCGCAGCCTTTGAGTTTCAGTTTCAAACAAAAAGGGATATCTATTGGGTAAAAACCACAGCTGCTACAGAGGGTATAGCTCAGTGGTAGAGCATTTGACTGCAGATCAAGAGGTCCCAGGTTTAAATCCTGGTGCCCCCTTGGAAACTCTGGCAAGCTGGCTGTGTTATTCCACGCCCAAACAGTGTGCTAAATTCCTCCAGCTACGCTTTTCAAATGAAGCGGTAAGTTTCGCTTTGTTCATCGTTCGCAATGGAACAAACGCCAAACACAGGTAGGGTACTTCAACCGGAAACCCAATATACTCGAGCGATTTCCCCCATCTGCCGAACATCAGTGTAGGAGTTGATCTTTATTCTTCAAGTCAGGATGGCCGAGCGGTCTAAGGCGCCAGACTCAAGTCAGTGTACCTTCCTCAGTAAAGAGATTTCTGGTCTCCGTATGGAGGCGTGGGTTCAAATCCCACTTCTGACATGTCCTTTTGACTTCAAGCTGCAATAAACAGCCCCATTCCGAAGAGATCACAAAAATGCCTGTTACTTCCTGGAAATGCAAGCTGAGCTGAGGGTAGTTCCCTTGGAGTTTACAAAAGGGCACGTCTTCAAGCGCCTTTGGAGATGCCGGGGAACTATCCCGGGACCTCATACATGCAAAGCATGCGCTCTACCACTGAGCTACATCGCCACGCCCGAATGCCAACGGGCATTGTCCAGAGAGAAATTCCATTCTTCAGAAAGCTCCGCAGCCTTTGAGTTTCAGTTTCAAACAAAAAGGGATATCTATTGGGTAAAAACCACAGCTGCTACAGGGGGTATAGCTCAGTGGTAGAGCATTTGACTGCAGATCAAGAGGTCCCATGTTTAAATCCTGGTGCCCCCTTGGAAACTCTGGCAAGCTGGCTGTGTTATTCCACGCCCAAACAGTGTGCTAAATTCCTCCAGCTACGCTTTTCAAATGAAGCGGTAAGTTTCGCTTTGTTCATCGTTCGCAATGGAACAAACGCTAAACACAGGTAGGGTACTTCAACGGGAAACCGAATATACTCGAGCGCTTTCCCCCATCTGCCGAACATCAGTCTAGGATTTGTTCTTTTTTCTTCAAGTCAGGATGGCCGAGCGGTCTAAGGCGCCAGACTCAAGGCAGTGTACCTTCCTCAGTAGAGAGATTTCTGGTCTCCGTATGGAGGCGTGGCTTCAAATCCCACTTTTGACATGTCCTTTTGACTTCAAGCTGCAATAAACAGTCCCATTCGGAAGAGATCACAAAAATGCCTGTTACTTCCTGGAAATGCAAGCTGAGCTGAGGGTAGTTCCCTTGGAGTTTACAAAAGGGCACTTCTTCAGACGCCTTTGGAGATGCCGGGGAACGATCCCGGGACCTCATACATGCAAAGCATGCGCTCTACCACTGAGCTACATCCCCACGCCGGAATGCCAACGGGCATTGTCCAGAGAGAAATTCCATTCTTCAGAAAGCTCCGCAGCCTTTGAGTTTCAGTTTCAAACAAAAAGGGATATCTATTGGGTAAAAACCACAGCTGCTACAGGGGGTATAGCTCAGTGGTAGAGCATTTGACTGCAGATCAAGAGGTCCCAGGTTCAAATCCTGGTGCCCCCTTGGAAACTCTGGCAAGCTGGCTGTGTTATTCCATGCCCAAACAGTGTGCTAAATTCCTCCAGCTACGCTTTTCAAATGAAGCGGTAAGTTTCGCTTTGTTCATCGTTCGCAATGGAACAAACGCCAAACACAGGTAGGGTACTTCAACCGGAAACCCAATATACTCGAGCGATTTCCCCCATCTGCCGAACATCAGTCTAGGAGTTGTTCTTTTTTCTTCAAGTCAGGATGGCCGAGCGGTCTAAGGCGCCAGACTCAGGGCAGTGTACCTTCCTCAGTAGAGAGATTTCTGGTTTCTGAGTTTCAGTTTCAAACAAAAAGGGATATCTATTGGGTAAAAACCACAGCTGCTCCAGGGGGTATAGCTCAGTGGTAGAGCATTTGACTGCAGATCAAGAGGTCCCAGGTTCAACTCCTGGTGCCCCCTTGGAAACTCTGGCAAGCTGGCTGTGTTATTCCACGCCCAAACAGTGTGCTAAATTCCTCCAGCTACGCTTTTCAAATGAAGCGGTAAGTTTCGCTTTGTTCATCGTTCGCAATGGAACAAACGCCAAACACAGGTAGGGTACTTCAACCGGAAACCCAATATACTCGAGCGATTTCCCCCATCTGCCGAACATCAGTCTAGGAGTTGTTCTTTTTTCTTCAAGTCAGGATGGCCGAGCGGTCTAAGGCGCCAGACTCAGGGCAGTGTACCTTCCTCAGTAGAGAGATTTCTGGTTTCTGAGTTTCAGTTTCAAACAAAAAGGGATATCTATTGGGTAAAAACCACAGCTGCTCCAGGGGGTATAGCTCAGTGGTAGAGCATTTGACTGCAGATCAAGAGGTCCCAGGTTCAACTCCTGGTGCCCCCTTGGAAACTCTGGCAAGCTGGCTGTGTTATTCCACACCCAAACAGTGTGCTAAATTCCTCCAGCTACGCTTTTCAAATGAAGCGGTAAGTTTCGCTTTGTTCATCGTTCGCAATGGAACAAACGCCAAACACAGGTAGGGTACTTCAACCGGAAACCCAATATACTCGAGCGATTTCCCCCATCTGCCGAACATCAGTCTAGGAGTTGTTCTTTTTTCTTCAAGTCAGGATGGCCGAGCGGTCTAAGGCGCAAGACTCAAGGCAGTGTACCTTCCTCAGTAGAGAGATTTCTGGTTTCTGAGTTTCAGTTTCAAACAAAAAGGGATATCTATTGGGTAAAAACCACAGCTGCTCCAGGGGGTATAGCTCAGTGGTAGAGCATTTGACTGCAGATCAAGAGGTCCCAGGTTCAACTCCTGGTGCCCCCTTGGAAACTCTGGCAAGCTGGCTGTGTTATTCCACGCCCAAACAGTGTGCTTAATTCCTCCAGCTACGCTTTTCAAATGAAGCGGTAAGTTTCGCTTTGTTCATCGTTCGCAATGGAACAAACGCCAAACACAGGTAGGGTACTTCAACCGGAAACCCAATATACTCGAGCGATTTCCCCCATCTGCCGAACATCAGTCTAGGAGTTGTTCTTTTTTCTTCAAGTCAGGATGGCCGAGCGGTCTAAGGCGCCAGACTCAAGTCAGTGTACCTTCCTCAGTAGAGAGATTTCTGGTCTCCGTATGGAGGCGTGGGTTCAAATCCCACTTCTGACATGTCCTTTTGACTTCAAGCTGCAATAAACAGCCCCATTCCGAAGAGATCACAAAAATGCCTGTTACTTCCTGGAAATGCAAGCCGAGCTGAGGGTAGTTCCCTTGGAGTTTACAAAAGGGAACGTCTTCAAGCGCCTTTGGAGATGCCGGGGAACGATCCCGGGACCTCATACATGCAAAGCATTCGCTCTACCACTGAGCTACATCCCCACGCCCGAATGCCAACGGGCATTGTCCAGAGAGAAATTCCATTCTTCAGAAAGCTCTGCAGCCTTTTAGTTTCAGTTTCAAACAAAAAGGGATATCTATTGGGTAAAAACCACAGCTGCTACAGGGGGTATAGCTCAGTGGTAGAGCATTTGACTGCAGATCAAGAGGTCCCAGGTTTAATTCCTGGTGCCCCCTTGGAAACTCTGGCAAGCTGGCTGTGTTATTCCACGCCCAAACAGTGTGCTAAATTCCTCCAGCTACGCTTTTCAAATGAAGCGGTAAGTTTCGCTTTGTTCATCGTTCGCAATGGAACAAACGCCAAACACAGGTAGGGTACTTCAACCGGAAACCGAATATACTCGAGCGCTTTCCCCCATCTGCCGAACAACAATCTAGGAGTTGTTCTTTTTTCTTCAAGTCAGGATGGCCGAGCGGTCTAAGGCGCCAGACTCAAGGCAGTGTACCTTCCTCAGTAGAGAGATTTCTGGTCTCCGTATGGAGGCGTGGGTTCAAATCCCACTTCTGACATGTCCTTTTGACTTCAAGCTGCAATAAACAGCCCCATTCCGAAGAGATCACAAAAATGCCTGTTACTTCCTGGAAATGCAAGCCGAGCTGAGGGTAGTTCCCTTGGAGTTTACAAAAGGGCACGTCTTCAAGCGCCTTTGGAGATGCCGGGGAACTATCCCGGGACCTCATACATGCAAAGCATGCGCTCTACCACTGAGCTACATCCCCACGCCCGAATGCCAACGGGCATTGTCCAGAGAGAAATTCCATTCTTCAGAAAGCTCCGCAGCCTTTGAGTTTCAGTTTCAAACAAAAAGGGATATCTATTGGGTAAAAACCACAGCTGCTACAGGGGGTATAGCTCAGTGGTAGAGCATTTGACTGCAGATCAAGAGGTCCCAGGTTTAATTCCTGGTGCCCCCTTGGAAACTCTGGCAAGCTGGCTGTGTTATTCCACGCCCAAACAGTGTGCTAAATTCCTCCAGCTACGCTTTTCAAATGAAGCGGTAAGTTTCGCTTTGTTCATCGTTCGCAATGGAACAAACGCCAAACACAGGTAGGGTACTTCAACCGGAAACCGAATATACTCGAGCGCTTTCCCCCATCTGCCGAACAACAATCTAGGAGTTGTTCTTTTTTCTTCAAGTCAGGATGGCCGAGCGGTCTAAGGCGCCAGACTCAAGGCAGTGTACCTTCCTCAGTAGAGAGATTTCTGGTCTCCGTATGGAGGCGTGGGTTCAAATCCCACTTCTGACATGTCCTTTTGACTTCAAGCTGCAATAAACAGCCCCATTCCGAAGAGATCACAAAAATGCCTGTTACTTCCTGGAAATGCAAGCCGAGCTGAGGGTAGTTCCCTTGGAGTTTACAAAAGGGCACGTCTTCAAGCGCCTTTGGAGATGCCGGGGAACTATCCCGGGACCTCATACATGCAAAGCATGCGCTCTACCACTGAGCTACATCCCCACGCCCGAATGCCAACGGGCATTGTCCAGAGAGAAATTCCATTCTTCAGAAAGCTCCGCAGCCTTTGAGTTTCAGTTTCAAACAAAAAGGGATATCTATTGGGTAAAAACCACAGCTGCTACAGGGGGTATAGCTCAGTGGTAGAGCATTTGACTGCAGATCAAGAGGTCCCAGGTTTAAATCCTGGTGCCCCCTTGGAAACTCTGGCAAGCTGGCTGTGTTATTCCACGCCCAAACAGTGTGCTAAATTCCTCCAGCTACGCTTTTCAAATGAAGCGGTAAGTTTCGCTTTGTTCATCGTTCGCAATGGAACAAACGCCAAACACAGGTAGGGTACTTCAACCGGAAACCGAATATACTCGAGCGCTTTCCCCCATCTGCCGAACATCAGTCTAGGAGTTGTTCTTTTTTCTTCAAGTCAGGATGGCCGAGCGGTCTAAGGCGCCAGACTCAAGGCAGTGTACCTTCCTCAGTAGAGAGATTTCTGGTCTCCGTATGGAGGCGTGGGTTCAAATCCCACTTTTGACATGTCCTTTTGACTTCAAGCTGCAATAAACAGTCCCATTCGGAAGAGATCACAAAAATGCCTGTTACTTCCTGGAAATGCAAGCTGAGCTGAGGGTAGTTCCCTTGGAGTTTACAAAAGGGCACTTCTTCAGGCGCCTTTGGAGATGCCGGGGAACGATCCCGGGACCTCATACATGCAAAGCATGCGCTCTACCACTGAGCTACATCCCCACGCCGGAATGCCAACGGGCATTGTCCAGAGAGAAATTCCATTCTTCAGAAAGCTCCGCAGCCTTTGAGTTTCAGTTTCAAACAAAAAGGGATATCTATTGGGTAAAAACCACAGCTGCTACAGGGGGTATAGCTCAGTGGTAGAGCATTTGACTGCAGATCAAGAGGTCCCAGGTTCAACTCCTGGTGCCCCCTTGGAAACTCTGGCAAGCTGGCTGTGTTATTCCACGCCCAAACAGTGTGCTAAATTCCTCCAGCTACGCTTTTCAAATGAAGCGGTAAGTTTCGCTTTGTTCATTGTTCGCAATGGAACAAACGCCAAACACAGGTAGGGTACTTCAACCGGAAACCCAATATACTCGAGCGATTTCCCCCATCTGCCGAACATCAGTCTAGGAGTTGTTCTTTTTTCTTCAAGTCAGGATGGCCGAGCGGTCTAAGGCGCCAGACTCAGGGCAGTGTACCTTCCTCAGTAGAGAGATTTCTGGTTTCTGAGTTTCAGTTTCAAACAAAAAGGGATATCTATTGGGTAAAAACCACAGCTGCTCCAGGGGGTATAGCTCAGTGGTAGAGCATTTGACTGCAGATCAAGAGGTCCCAGGTTCAACTCCTGGTGCCCCCTTGGAAACTCTGGCAAGCTGGCTGTGTTATTCCACCCCCAAACAGTGTGCTAAATTCCTCCAGCTACGCTTTTCAAATGAAGCGGTAAGTTTCGCTTTGTTCATCGTTCGCAATGGAACAAACGCCAAACACAGGTAGGGTACTTCAACCGGAAACCCAATATACTCGAGCGATTTCCCCCATCTGCCGAACATCAGTCTAGGAGTTGTTCTTTTTTCTTCAAGTCAGGATGGCCGAGCGGTCTAAGGCGCCAGACTCAAGGCAGTGTACCTTCCTCAGTAGAGAGATTTCTGGTCTCCGTATGGAGGCGTGGGTTCAAATCCCACTTCTGACATGTCCTTTTGACTTCAAGCTGCAATAAACAGTCCCATTCCGAAGAGATCACAAAAATGCCTGTTACTTCCTGGAAATGCAAGCCGAGCTGAGGGTAGTTCCCTTGGAGTTTACAAAAGGGAACGTCTTCAAGCGTCTTTGGAGATGCCGGGGAACGATCCCGGGACCTCATACATGCAAAGCATGCGCTCTACCACTGAGCTACATCCCCACGCCCGAATGCCAACGGGCATTGTCCAGAGAGAAATTCCATTCTTCAGAAAGCTCCGCAGCCTTTGAGTTTCAGTTTCAAACAAAAAGGGATATCTATTGGGTAAAAACCACAGCTGCTCCAGGGGGTATAGCTCAGTGGTAGAGCATTTGACTGCAGATCAAGAGGTCCCAGGTTCAACTCCTGGTGCCCCCTTGGAAACTCTGGCAAGCTGGCTGTGTTATTCCACGCCCAAACAGTGTGCTAAATTCCTCCAGCTACGCTTTTCAAATGAAGCGGTAAGTTTCGCTTTGTTCATCGTTCGCAATGGAACAAACGCCAAACACAGGTAGGGTACTTCAACCGGAAACCCAATATACTCGAGCGATTTCCCCCATCTGCCGAACATCAGTCTAGGAGTTGTTCTTTTTTCTTCAAGTCAGGATGGCCGAGCGGTCTAAGGCGCCAGACTCAAGGCAGTGTACCTTCCTCAGTAGAGAGATTTCTGGTTTCTGAGTTTCAGTTTCAAACAAAAAGGGATATCTATTGGGTAAAAACCACAGCTGCTCCAGGGGGTATAGCTCAGTGGTAGAGCATTTGACTGCAGATCAAGAGGTCCCAGGTTCAACTCCTGGTGCCCCCTTGGAAACTCTGGCAAGCTGGCTGTGTTATTCCACGCCCAAACAGTGTGCTAAATTCCTCCAGCTACGCTTTTCAAATGAAGCGGTAAGTTTCGCTTTGTTCATCGTTCGCAATGGAACAAACGCCAAACACAGGTAGGGTACTTCAACCGGAAACCCAATATACTCGAGCGATTTCCCCCATCTGCCGAACATCAGTCTAGGAGTTGTTCTTTTTTCTTCAAGTCAGGATGGCCGAGCGGTCTAAGGCGCCAGACTCAAGGCAGTGTACCTTCCTCAGTAGAGAGATTTCTGGTCTCCGTATGGAGGCGTGGGTTCAAATCCCACTTCTGACATGTCCTTTTGACTTCAAGCTGCAATAAACAGCCCCATTCCGAAGAGATCACAAAAATGCCTGTTACTTCCTGGAAATGCAAGCCGAGCTGAGGGTAGTTCCCTTGGAGTTTACAAAAGGGGACGTCTTCAAGCGCCTTTGGAGATGCCGGGGAACGATCCCGGGACCTCATACATGCAAAGCATTCGCTCTACCACTGAGCTACATCCCCACGCCCGAATGCCAACGGGCATTGTCCAGAGAGAAATTCCATTCTTCAGAAAGCTCCGCAGCCTTTGAGTTTCAGTTTCAAACAAAAAGGGATATCTATTGGTTAAAAACCACAGCTGCTACAGGGGGTATAGCTCAGTGGTAGAGCATTTGACTGCAGATCAAGAGGTCCCAGGTTTAATTCCTGGTGCCCCCTTGGAAACTCTGGCAAGCTGGCTGTGTTATTCCACGCCCAAACAGTGTGCTAAATTCCTCCAGCTACGCTTTTCAAATGAAGCGGTAAGTTTCGCTTTGTTCATCGTTCGCAATGGAACAAACGCCAAACACAGGTAGGGTACTTCAACCGGAAACCGAATATACTCGAGCGCTTTCCCCCATCTGCCGAACAACAATCTAGGAGTTGTTCTTTTTTCTTCAAGTCAGGATGGCCGAGCGGTCTAAGGCGCCAGACTCAAGGCAGTGTACCTTCCTCAGTAGAGAGATTTCTGGTCTCCGTATGGAGGCGTGGGTTCAAATCCCACTTCTGACATGTCCTTTTGACTTCAAGCTGCAATAAACAGCCCCATTCCGAAGAGATCACAAAAATGCCTGTTACTTCCTGGAAATGCAAGCCGAGCTGAGGGTAGTTCCCTTGGAGTTTACAAAAGGGAACGTCTTCAAGCGCCTTTGGAGATGCCGGGGAACGATCCCGGGACCTCATACATGCAAAGCATGCTCTCTACCACTGAGCTACATCCCCACGCCCGAATGCCAACGGGCATTGTCCAGAGAGAAATTCCATTCTTCAGAAAGCTCCGCAGCCTTTGAGTTTCAGTTTCAAACAAAAAGGGATATCTATTGGGTAAAAACCACAGCTGCTCCAGGGGGTATAGCTCAGTGGTAGAGCATTTGACTGCAGATCAAGAGGTCCCAGGTTCAAATCCTGGTGCCCCCTTGGAAACTCTGGCAAGCTAGCTGTGTTATTCCACGCCCAAACAGTGTGCTAAATTCCTCCAGCTACGCTTTTCAAATGAAGCGGTAAGTTTCGCTTTGTTCATCGTTCGCAATGGAACAAACGCCAAACACAGGTAGGGTACTTCAACCGGAAACCCAATATACTCGAGCGATTTCCCGCATCTGCCGAACATCAGTCTAGGAGTTGTTCCTTTTTCTTCAAGTCAGGATGGCCGAGCGGTCTAAGGCGCCAGACTCAAGGCAGTGTACCTTCCTCAGTAGAGAGATTTCTGGTCTCCGTATGGAGGCGTGGGTTCAAATCCCACTTCTGACATGTCCTTTTGACTTCAAGCTGCAATAAACAGCCCCATTCCGAAGAGATCACAAAAATGCCTGTTACTTCCTGGAAATGCAAGCCGAGCTGAGGGTAGTTCCCTTGGAGTTTACAAAAGGGCACGTCTTCAAGCGCCTTTGGAGATGCCGGGGAACGATCCCGGGACCTCATACATGCAAAGCATGCTCTCTACCACTGAGCTACATCCCCACGCCCGAATGCCAACGGGCATTGTCCAGAGAGAAATTCCATTCTTCAGAAAGCTCCGCAGCCTTTGAGTTTCAGTTTCAAACAAAAAGGGATATCTATTGGGTAAAAACCACAGCTGCTCCAGGGGGTATAGCTCAGTGGTTGAGCATTTGACTGCAGATCAAGAGGTCCCAGGTTCAAATCCTGGTGCCCCCTTGGAAACTCTGGCAAGCTGGCTGTGTTATTCCACGCCCAAACAGTGTGCTAAATTCCTCCAGCTACGCTTTTCAAATGAAGCGGTAAGTTTCGCTTTGTTCATCGTTCGCAATGGAACAAACGCCAAACACAGGTAGTTTACTTCAACCGGAAACCGTATATACTCGAGCGCTTTCCCCCATCTGCCGAACATCAGTCTAGGAGTTGTTCTTTTTTCTTCAAGTCAGGATGGCCGAGCGGTCTAAGGCGCCAGACTCAAGGCAGTGTACCTTCCTCAGTAGAGAGATTTCTGGTCTCCGTATGGAGGCGTGGGTTCAAATCCCACTTTTGACATGTCCTTTTGACTTCAAGCTGCAATAAACAGCCCCATTCCGAAGAGATCACAAAAATGCCTGTTACTTCCTGGAAATGCAAGCCGAGCTGAGGGTAGTTCCCTTGGAGTTTACAAAAGGGCACGTCTTCAAGCGCCTTTGGAGATGCCGGGGAACGATCCCGGGACCTCATACATGCAAAGCATGCGCTCTACCACTGAGCTACATCCCCACGCCCGAATGCCAACGGGCATTGTCCAGAGAGAAATTCCATTCTTCAGAAAGCTCCGCAGCCTTTGAGTTTCAGTTTCAAACAAAAAGGGATATCTATTGGGTAAAAACCACAGCTGCTCCAGGGGGTATAGCTCAGTGGTAGAGCATTTGACTGCAGATCAAGAGGTCCCAGGTTCAACTCCTGGTGCCCCCTTGGAAACTCTGGCAAGCTGGCTGTGTTATTCCACGCCCAAACAGTGTGCTAAATTCCTCCAGCTATGCTTTTCAAATGAAGCGGTAAGTTTCGCTTTGTTCATCGTTCGCAATGGAACAAACGCCAAACACAGGTAGGGTACTTTAACCGGAAACCCAATATACTCGAGCGATTTCCCCCATCTGCCGAACATCAGTCTAGGAGTTGTTCTTTTTTCTTCAAGTCAGGATGGCCGAGCGGTCTAAGGCGCCAGACTCAAGGCAGTGTACCTTCCTCAGTAGAGAGATTTCTGGTCTCCGTATGGAGGCGTGGGTTCAAATCCCACTTCTGACATGTCCTTTTGACTTCAAGCTGCAATAAACAGTCCCATTCGGAAGAGATCACAAAAATGCCTGTTACTTCCTGGAAATGCAAGCTGAGCTGAGGGTAGTTCCCTTGGAGTTTACAAAAGGGCACTTCTTCAGGCGCCTTTGGAGATGCCGGGGAACGATCCCGGGACCTCATACATGCAAAGCATGCGCTCTACCACTGAGCTACATCCCCACGCCGGAATGCCAACGGGCATTGTCCAGAGAGAAATTCCATTCTTCAGAAAGCTCCGCAGCCTTTGAGTTTCAGTTTCAAACAAAAAGGGATATCTATTGGGTAAAAACCACAGCTGCTACAGGGGGTATAGCTCAGTGGTAGAGCATTTGACTGCAGATCAAGAGGTCCCAGGTTCAACTCCTGGTGCCCCCTTGGAAACTCTGGCAAGCTGGCTGTGTTATTCCACGCCCAAACAGTGTGCTAAATTCCTCCAGCTACGCTTTTCAAATGAAGCGGTAAGTTTCGCTTTGTTCATTGTTCGCAATGGAACAAACGCCAAACACAGGTAGGGTACTTCAACCGGAAACCCAATATACTCGAGCGATTTCCCCCATCTGCCGAACATCAGTCTAGGAGTTGTTCTTTTTTCTTCAAGTCAGGATGGCCGAGCGGTCTAAGGCGCCAGACTCAGGGCAGTGTACCTTCCTCAGTAGAGAGATTTCTGGTTTCTGAGTTTCAGTTTCAAACAAAAAGGGATATCTATTGGGTAAAAACCACAGCTGCTCCAGGGGGTATAGCTCAGTGGTAGAGCATTTGACTGCAGATCAAGAGGTCCCAGGTTCAACTCCTGGTGCCCCCTTGGAAACTCTGGCAAGCTGGCTGTGTTATTCCACCCCCAAACAGTGTGCTAAATTCCTCCAGCTACGCTTTTCAAATGAAGCGGTAAGTTTCGCTTTGTTCATCGTTCGCAATGGAACAAACGCCAAACACAGGTAGGGTACTTCAACCGGAAACCCAATATACTCGAGCGATTTCCCCCATCTGCCGAACATCAGTCTAGGAGTTGTTCTTTTTTCTTCAAGTCAGGATGGCCGAGCGGTCTAAGGCGCCAGACTCAAGGCAGTGTACCTTCCTCAGTAGAGAGATTTCTGGTCTCCGTATGGAGGCGTGGGTTCAAATCCCACTTCTGACATGTCCTTTTGACTTCAAGCTGCAATAAACAGTCCCATTCCGAAGAGATCACAAAAATGCCTGTTACTTCCTGGAAATGCAAGCCGAGCTGAGGGTAGTTCCCTTGGAGTTTACAAAAGGGAACGTCTTCAAGCGTCTTTGGAGATGCCGGGGAACGATCCCGGGACCTCATACATGCAAAGCATGCGCTCTACCACTGAGCTACATCCCCACGCCCGAATGCCAACGGGCATTGTCCAGAGAGAAATTCCATTCTTCAGAAAGCTCCGCAGCCTTTGAGTTTCAGTTTCAAACAAAAAGGGATATCTATTGGGTAAAAACCACAGCTGCTCCAGGGGGTATAGCTCAGTGGTAGAGCATTTGACTGCAGATCAAGAGGTCCCAGGTTCAACTCCTGGTGCCCCCTTGGAAACTCTGGCAAGCTGGCTGTGTTATTCCACGCCCAAAGAGTGTGCTAAATTCCTCCAGCTACGCTTTTCAAATGAAGCGGTAAGTTTCGCTTTGTTCATCGTTCGCAATGGAACAAACGCCAAACACAGGTAGGGTACTTCAACCGGAAACCCAATATACTCGAGCGATTTCCCCCATCTGCCGAACATCAGTCTAGGAGTTGTTCTTTTTTCTTCAAGTCAGGATGGCCGAGCGGTCTAAGGCGCCAGACTCAAGGCAGTGTACCTTCCTCAGTAGAGAGATTTCTGGTTTCTGAGTTTCAGTTTCAAACAAAAAGGGATATCTATTGGGTAAAAACCACAGCTGCTCCAGGGGGTATAGCTCAGTGGTAGAGCATTTGACTGCAGATCAAGAGGTCCCAGGTTCAACTCCTGGTGCCCCCTTGGAAACTCTGGCAAGCTGGCTGTGTTATTCCACGCCCAAACAGTGTGCTAAATTCCTCCAGCTACGCTTTTCAAATGAAGCGGTAAGTTTCGCTTTGTTCATCGTTCGCAATGGAACAAACGCCAAACACAGGTAGGGTACTTCAACCGGAAACCCAATATACTCGAGCGATTTCCCCCATCTGCCGAACATCAGTCTAGGAGTTGTTCTTTTTTCTTCAAGTCAGGATGGCCGAGCGGTCTAAGGCGCCAGACTCAAGGCAGTGTACCTTCCTCAGTAGAGAGATTTCTGGTCTCCGTATGGAGGCGTGGGTTCAAATCCCACTTCTGACATGTCCTTTTGACTTCAAGCTGCAATAAACAGCCCCATTCCGAAGAGATCACAAAAATGCCTGTTACTTCCTGGAAATGCAAGCCGAGCTGAGGGTAGTTCCCTTGGAGTTTACAAAAGGGCACGTCTTCAAGCGCCTTTGGAGATGCCGGGGAACGATCCCGGGACCTCATACATGCAAAGCATTCGCTCTACCACTGAGCTACATCCCCACGCCCGAATGCCAACGGGCATTGTCCAGAGAGAAATTCCATTCTTCAGAAAGCTCCGCAGCCTTTGAGTTTCAGTTTCAAACAAAAAGGGATATCTATTGGTTAAAAACCACAGCTGCTACAGGGGGTATAGCTCAGTGGTAGAGCATTTGACTGCAGATCAAGAGGTCCCAGGTTTAATTCCTGGTGCCCCCTTGGAAACTCTGGCAAGCTGGCTGTGTTATTCCACGCCCAAACAGTGTGCTAAATTCCTCCAGCTACGCTTTTCAAATGAAGCGGTAAGTTTCGCTTTGTTCATCGTTCGCAATGGAACAAACGCCAAACACAGGTAGGGTACTTCAACCGGAAACCGAATATACTCGAGCGCTTTCCCCCATCTGCCGAACAACAATCTAGGAGTTGTTCTTTTTTCTTCAAGTCAGGATGGCCGAGCGGTCTAAGGCGCCAGACTCAAGGCAGTGTACCTTCCTCAGTAGAGAGATTTCTGGTCTCCGTATGGAGGCGTGGGTTCAAATCCCACTTCTGACATGTCCTTTTGACTTCAAGCTGCAATAAACAGCCCCATTCCGAAGAGATCACAAAAATGCCTGTTACTTCCTGGAAATGCAAGCCGAGCTGAGGGTAGTTCCCTTGGAGTTTACAAAAGGGAACGTCTTCAAGCGCCTTTGGAGATGCCGGGGAACGATCCCGGGACCTCATACATGCAAAGCATGCTCTCTACCACTGAGCTACATCCCCACGCCCGAATGCCAACGGGCATTGTCCAGAGAGAAATTCCATTCTTCAGAAAGCTCCGCAGCCTTTGAGTTTCAGTTTCAAACAAAAAGGGATATCTATTGGGTAAAAACCACAGCTGCTCCAGGGGGTATAGCTCAGTGGTAGAGCATTTGACTGCAGATCAAGAGGTCCCAGGTTCAAATCCTGGTGCCCCCTTGGAAACTCTGGCAAGCTAGCTGTGTTATTCCACGCCCAAACAGTGTGCTAAATTCCTCCAGCTACGCTTTTCAAATGAAGCGGTAAGTTTCGCTTTGTTCATCGTTCGCAATGGAACAAACGCCAAACACAGGTAGGGTACTTCAACCGGAAACCCAATATACTCGAGCGATTTCCCGCATCTGCCGAACATCAGTCTAGGAGTTGTTCCTTTTTCTTCAAGTCAGGATGGCCGAGCGGTCTAAGGCGCCAGACTCAAGGCAGTGTACCTTCCTCAGTAGAGAGATTTCTGGTCTCCGTATGGAGGCGTGGGTTCAAATCCCACTTCTGACATGTCCTTTTGACTTCAAGCTGCAATAAACAGCCCCATTCCGAAGAGATCACAAAAATGCCTGTTACTTCCTGGAAATGCAAGCCGAGCTGAGGGTAGTTCCCTTGGAGTTTACAAAAGGGCACGTCTTCAAGCGCCTTTGGAGATGCCGGGGAACGATCCCGGGACCTCATACATGCAAAGCATGCTCTCTACCACTGAGCTACATCCCCACGCCCGAATGCCAACGGGCATTGTCCAGAGAGAAATTCCATTCTTCAGAAAGCTCCGCAGCCTTTGAGTTTCAGTTTCAAACAAAAAGGGATATCTATTGGGTAAAAACCACAGCTGCTCCAGGGGGTATAGCTCAGTGGTTGAGCATTTGACTGCAGATCAAGAGGTCCCAGGTTCAAATCCTGGTGCCCCCTTGGAAACTCTGGCAAGCTGGCTGTGTTATTCCACGCCCAAACAGTGTGCTAAATTCCTCCAGCTACGCTTTTCAAATGAAGCGGTAAGTTTCGCTTTGTTCATCGTTCGCAATGGAACAAACGCCAAACACAGGTAGTTTACTTCAACCGGAAACCGTATATACTCGAGCGCTTTCCCCCATCTGCCGAACATCAGTCTAGGAGTTGTTCTTTTTTCTTCAAGTCAGGATGGCCGAGCGGTCTAAGGCGCCAGACTCAAGGCAGTGTACCTTCCTCAGTAGAGAGATTTCTGGTCTCCGTATGGAGGCGTGGGTTCAAATCCCACTTTTGACATGTCCTTTTGACTTCAAGCTGCAATAAACAGCCCCATTCCGAAGAGATCACAAAAATGCCTGTTACTTCCTGGAAATGCAAGCCGAGCTGAGGGTAGTTCCCTTGGAGTTTACAAAAGGGCACGTCTTCAAGCGCCTTTGGAGATGCCGGGGAACGATCCCGGGACCTCATACATGCAAAGCATGCGCTCTACCACTGAGCTACATCCCCACGCCCGAATGCCAACGGGCATTGTCCAGAGAGAAATTCCATTCTTCAGAAAGCTCCGCAGCCTTTGAGTTTCAGTTTCAAACAAAAAGGGATATCTATTGGGTAAAAACCACAGCTGCTCCAGGGGGTATAGCTCAGTGGTAGAGCATTTGACTGCAGATCAAGAGGTCCCAGGTTCAACTCCTGGTGCCCCCTTGGAAACTCTGGCAAGCTGGCTGTGTTATTCCACGCCCAAACAGTGTGCTAAATTCCTCCAGCTATGCTTTTCAAATGAAGCGGTAAGTTTCGCTTTGTTCATCGTTCGCAATGGAACAAACGCCAAACACAGGTAGGGTACTTTAACCGGAAACCCAATATACTCGAGCGATTTCCCCCATCTGCCGAACATCAGTCTAGGAGTTGTTCTTTTTTCTTCAAGTCAGGATGGCCGAGCGGTCTAAGGCGCCAGACTCAAGGCAGTGTACCTTCCTCAGTAGAGAGATTTCTGGTTTCTGAGTTTCAGTTTCAAACAAAAAGGGATATCTATTGGGTAAAAACCACAGCTGCTCCAGGGGGTATAGCTCAGTGGTAGAGCATTTGACTGCAGATCAAGAGGTCTCAGGTTCAACTCCTGGTGCCCCCTTAGAAACTCTGGCAAGCTGGCTGTGTTATTCCACGCCCAAACAGTGTGCTAAATTCCTCCAGCTACGCTTTTCAAATGAAGCGGTAAGTTTCGCTTTGTTCATCGTTCGCAATGGAACAAACGCCAAACACAGGTAGGGTACTTCAACCGGAAACCCAATATACTCGAGCGATTTCCCCCATCTGCCGAACATCAGTCTAGGAGTTGTTCTTTTTTCTTCAAGTCAGGATGGCCGAGCGGTCTAAGGCGCCAGACTCAAGGCAGTGTACCTTCCTCAGTAGAGAGATTTCTGGTCTCCGTATGGAGGTGTGGGTTCAAATCCCACTTCTGACATGTCCTTTTGACTTCAAGCTGCAATAAACAGCCCCATTCCGAAGAGATCACAAAAATGCCTGTTACTTCCTGGAAATGCAAGCCGAGCTGAGGGTAGTTCCCTTGGAGTTTACAAAAGGGCACGTCTTCAAGCGCCTTTGGAGATGCCGGGGAACGATCCCGGGACCTCATACATGCAAAGCATGCGCTCTACCACTGAGCTACATCCCCACGCCCGAATGCCAATGGGCATTGTCCAGAGAGAAATTCCATTCTTCAGAAAGCTCCGCAGCCTTTGAGTTTCAGTTTCAAACAAAAAGGGATATCTATTGGGTAAAAACCACAGCTGCTCCAGGGGGTATAGCTCAGTGGTAGAGCATTTGACTGCAGATCAAGAGGTCCCAGGTTCAACTCCTGGTGCCCCCTTGGAAACTCTGGCAAGCTGGCTGTGTTATTCCACGCCCAAACAGTGTGCTAAATTCCTCCAGCTATGCTTTTCAAATGAAGCGGTAAGTTTCGCTTTGTTCATCGTTCGCAATGGAACAAACGCCAAACACAGGTAGGGTACTTTAACCGGAAACCCAATATACTCGAGCGATTTCCCCCATCTGCCGAACATCAGTCTAGGAGTTGTTCTTTTTTCTTCAAGTCAGGATGGCCGAGCGGTCTAAGGCGCCAGACTCAAGGCAGTGTACCTTCCTCAGTAGAGAGATTTCTGGTTTCTGAGTTTCAGTTTCAAACAAAAAGGGATATCTATTGGGTAAAAACCACAGCTGCTCCAGGGGGTATAGCTCAGTGGTAGAGCATTTGACTGCAGATCAAGAGGTCCCAGGTTCAACTCCTGGTGCCCCCTTAGAAACTCTGGCAAGCTGGCTGTGTTATTCCACGCCCAAACAGTGTGCTAAATTCCTCCAGCTACGCTTTTCAAATGAAGCGGTAAGTTTCGCTTTGTTCATCGTTCGCAATGGAACAAACGCCAAACACAGGTAGGGTACTTCAACCGGAAACCCAATATACTCGAGCGATTTCCCCCATCTGCCGAACATCAGTCTAGGAGTTGTTCTTTTTTCTTCAAGTCAGGATGGCCGAGCGGTCTAAGGCGCCAGACTCAAGGCAGTGTACCTTCCTCAGTAGAGAGATTTCTGGTCTCCGTATGGAGGTGTGGGTTCAAATCCCACTTCTGACATGTCCTTTTGACTTCAAGCTGCAATAAACAGCCCCATTCCGAAGAGATCACAAAAATGCCTGTTACTTCCTGGAAATGCAAGCCGAGCTGAGGGTAGTTCCCTTGGAGTTTACAAAAGGGCACGTCTTCAAGCGCCTTTGGAGATGCCGGGGAACGATCCCGGGACCTCATACATGCAAAGCATGCGCTCTACCACTGAGCTACATCCCCACGCCCGAATGCCAACGGGCATTGTCCAGAGAGAAATTCCATTCTTCAGAAAGCTCCGCAGCCTTTGAGTTTCAGTTTCAAACAAAAAGGGATATCTATTGGGTAAAAACCACAGCTGCTCCAGGGGGTATAGCTCAGTGGTAGAGCATTTGACTGCAGATCAAGAGGTCCCAGGTTGAAATCCTGGTGCCCCCTTGGAAACTCTGGCAAGCTGGCTGTGTTATTCCATGCCCAAACAGTGTGCTAAATTCCTCCAGCTACGCTTTTCAAATGAAGCGGTAAGTTTCGCTTTGTTCATCGTTCGCAATGGAACAAACGCCAAACACAGGTAGTGTACTTCAACCGGAAACCGTATATACTCGAGCGCTTTCTCCCATCTGCCGAACATCAGTCTAGGAGTTGTTTTTTTTTCTTCAAGTCAGGATGGCCGAGCGGTCTAAGGCGCCAGACTCAATGCAGTGTACCTTCCTCAGTAGAGAGATTTCTGGTCTCCGTATGGAGGCGTGGGTTCAAATCCCACTTCTGACATGTCCTTTTGACTTCAAGCTGCAATAAACAGCCCCATTCCGAAGAGATCACAAAAATGCCTGTTACTTCCTGGAAATGCAAGCCGAGCTGAGGGTAGTTCCCTTGGAGTTTACAAAAGGGCACGTCTTCAAGCGCCTTTGGAGATGCCGGGGAACGATCCCGGGACCTCATACATGCAAAGCATGCGCTCTACCACTGAGCTACATCCCCACGCCCGAATGCCAACGGGCATTGTCCAGAGAGAAATTCCATTCTTCAGAAAGCTCCGCAGCCTTTGAGTTTCAGTTTCAAACAAAAAGGGATATCTATTGGGTAAAAACCACAGCTGCTCCAGGGGGTATAGCTCAGTGGTAGAGCATTTGACTGCAGATCAAGAGGTCCCAGGTTCAACTCCTGGTGCCCCCTTGGAAACTCTGGCAAGCTGGCTGTGTTATTCCACGCCCAAACAGTGTGCTAAATTCCTCCAGCTATGCTTTTCAAATGAAGCGGTAAGTTTCGCTTTGTTCATCGTTCGCAATGGAACAAACGCCAAACACAGGTAGGGTACTTTAACCGGAAACCCAATATACTCGAGCGATTTCCCCCATCTGCCGAACATCAGTCTAGGAGTTGTTCTTTTTTCTTCAAGTCAGGATGGCCGAGCGGTCTAAGGCGCCAGACTCAAGGCAGTGTACCTTCCTCAGTAGAGAGATTTCTGGTTTCTGAGTTTCAGTTTCAAACAAAAAGGGATATCTATTGGGTAAAAACCACAGCTGCTCCAGGGGGTATAGCTCAGTGGTAGAGCATTTGACTGCAGATCAAGAGGTCCCAGGTTCAACTCCTGGTGCCCCCTTAGAAACTCTGGCAAGCTGGCTGTGTTATTCCACGCCCAAACAGTGTGCTAAATTCCTCCAGCTACGCTTTTCAAATGAAGCGGTAAGTTTCGCTTTGTTCATCGTTCGCAATGGAACAAACGCCAAACACAGGTAGGGTACTTCAACCGGAAACCCAATATACTCGAGCGATTTCCCCCATCTGCCGAACATCAGTCTAGGAGTTGTTCTTTTTTCTTCAAGTCAGGATGGCCGAGCGGTCTAAGGCGCCAGACTCAAGGCAGTGTACCTTCCTCAGTAGAGAGATTTCTGGTCTCCGTATGGAGGTGTGGGTTCAAATCCCACTTCTGACATGTCCTTTTGACTTCAAGCTGCAATAAACAGCCCCATTCCGAAGAGATCACAAAAATGCCTGTTACTTCCTGGAAATGCAAGCCGAGCTGAGGGTAGTTCCCTTGGAGTTTACAAAAGGGCACGTCTTCAAGCGCCTTTGGAGATGCCGGGGAACGATCCCGGGACCTCATACATGCAAAGCATGCGCTCTACCACTGAGCTACATCCCCACGCCCGAATGCCAACGGGCATTGTCCAGAGAGAAATTCCATTCTTCAGAAAGCTCCGCAGCCTTTGAGTTTCAGTTTCAAACAAAAAGGGATATCTATTGGGTAAAAACCACAGCTGCTCCAGGGGGTATAGCTCAGTGGTAGAGCATTTGACTGCAGATCAAGAGGTCCCAGGTTCAACTCCTGGTGCCCCCTTGGAAACTCTGGCAAGCTGGCTGTGTTATTCCACGCCCAAACAGTGTGCTAAATTCCTCCAGCTATGCTTTTCAAATGAAGCGGTAAGTTTCGCTTTGTTCATCGTTCGCAATGGAACAAACGCCAAACACAGGTAGGGTACTTTAACCGGAAACCCAATATACTCGAGCGATTTCCCCCATCTGCCGAACATCAGTCTAGGAGTTGTTCTTTTTTCTTCAAGTCAGGATGGCCGAGCGGTCTAAGGCGCCAGACTCAAGGCAGTGTACCTTCCTCAGTAGAGAGATTTCTGGTTTCTGAGTTTCAGTTTCAAACAAAAAGGGATATCTATTGGGTAAAAACCACAGCTGCTCCAGGGGGTATAGCTCAGTGGTAGAGCATTTGACTGCAGATCAAGAGGTCCCAGGTTCAACTCCTGGTGCCCCCTTAGAAACTCTGGCAAGCTGGCTGTGTTATTCCACGCCCAAACAGTGTGCTAAATTCCTCCAGCTACGCTTTTCAAATGAAGCGGTAAGTTTCGCTTTGTTCATCGTTCGCAATGGAACAAACGCCAAACACAGGTAGGGTACTTCAACCGGAAACCCAATATACTCGAGCGATTTCCCCCATCTGCCGAACATCAGTCTAGGAGTTGTTCTTTTTTCTTCAAGTCAGGATGGCCGAGCGGTCTAAGGCGCCAGACTCAAGGCAGTGTACCTTCCTCAGTAGAGAGATTTCTGGTCTCCGTATGGAGGTGTGGGTTCAAATCCCACTTCTGACATGTCCTTTTGACTTCAAGCTGCAATAAACAGCCCCATTCCGAAGAGATCACAAAAATGCCTGTTACTTCCTGGAAATGCAAGCCGAGCTGAGGGTAGTTCCCTTGGAGTTTACAAAAGGGCACGTCTTCAAGCGCCTTTGGAGATGCCGGGGAACGATCCCGGGACCTCATACATGCAAAGCATGCGCTCTACCACTGAGCTACATCCCCACGCCCGAATGCCAACGGGCATTGTCCAGAGAGAAATTCCATTCTTCAGAAAGCTCCGCAGCCTTTGAGTTTCAGTTTCAAACAAAAAGGGATATCTATTGGGTAAAAACCACAGCTGCTCCAGGGGGTATAGCTCAGTGGTAGAGCATTTGACTGCAGATCAAGAGGTCCCAGGTTGAAATCCTGGTGCCCCCTTGGAAACTCTGGCAAGCTGGCTGTGTTATTCCATGCCCAAACAGTGTGCTAAATTCCTCCAGCTACGCTTTTCAAATGAAGCGGTAAGTTTCGCTTTGTTCATCGTTCGCAATGGAACAAACGCCAAACACAGGTAGTGTACTTCAACCGGAAACCGTATATACTCGAGCGCTTTCTCCCATCTGCCGAACATCAGTCTAGGAGTTGTTTTTTTTTCTTCAAGTCAGGATGGCCGAGCGGTCTAAGGCGCCAGACTCAATGCAGTGTACCTTCCTCAGTAGAGAGATTTCTGGTCTCCGTATGGAGGCGTGGGTTCAAATCCCACTTCTGACATGTCCTTTTGACTTCAAGCTGCAATAAACAGCCCCATTCCGAAGAGATCACAAAAATGCCTGTTACTTCCTGGAAATGCAAGCCGAGCTGAGGGTAGTTCCCTTGGAGTTTACAAAAGGGCACGTCTTCAAGCGCCTTTGGAGATGCCGGGGAACGATCCCGGGACCTCATACATGCAAAGCATGCGCTCTACCACTGAGCTACATCCCCACGCCCGAATGCCAACGGGCATTGTCCAGAGAGAAATTCCATTCTTCAGAAAGCTCCGCAGCCTTTGAGTTTCAGTTTCAAACAAAAAGGGATATCTATTGGGTAAAAACCACAGCTGCTCCAGGGGGTATAGCTCAGTGGTAGAGCATTTGACTGCAGATCAAGAGGTCCCAGGTTCAACTCCTGGTGCCCCCTTGGAAACTCTGGCAAGCTGGCTGTGTTATTCCACGCCCAAACAGTGTGCTAAATTCCTCCAGCTATGCTTTTCAAATGAAGCGGTAAGTTTCGCTTTGTTCATCGTTCGCAATGGAACAAACGCCAAACACAGGTAGGGTACTTTAACCGGAAACCCAATATACTCGAGCGATTTCCCCCATCTGCCGAACATCAGTCTAGGAGTTGTTCTTTTTTCTTCAAGTCAGGATGGCCGAGCGGTCTAAGGCGCCAGACTCAAGGCAGTGTACCTTCCTCAGTAGAGAGATTTCTGGTTTCTGAGTTTCAGTTTCAAACAAAAAGGGATATCTATTGGGTAAAAACCACAGCTGCTCCAGGGGGTATAGCTCAGTGGTAGAGCATTTGACTGCAGATCAAGAGGTCCCAGGTTCAACTCCTGGTGCCCCCTTAGAAACTCTGGCAAGCTGGCTGTGTTATTCCACGCCCAAACAGTGTGCTAAATTCCTCCAGCTACGCTTTTCAAATGAAGCGGTAAGTTTCGCTTTGTTCATCGTTCGCAATGGAACAAACGCCAAACACAGGTAGGGTACTTCAACCGGAAACCCAATATACTCGAGCGATTTCCCCCATCTGCCGAACATCAGTCTAGGAGTTGTTCTTTTTTCTTCAAGTCAGGATGGCCGAGCGGTCTAAGGCGCCAGACTCAAGGCAGTGTACCTTCCTCAGTAGAGAGATTTCTGGTCTCCGTATGGAGGTGTGGGTTCAAATCCCACTTCTGACATGTCCTTTTGACTTCAAGCTGCAATAAACAGCCCCATTCCGAAGAGATCACAAAAATGCCTGTTACTTCCTGGAAATGCAAGCCGAGCTGAGGGTAGTTCCCTTGGAGTTTACAAAAGGGCACGTCTTCAAGCGCCTTTGGAGATGCCGGGGAACGATCCCGGGACCTCATACATGCAAAGCATGCGCTCTACCACTGAGCTACATCCCCACGCCCGAATGCCAACGGGCATTGTCCAGAGAGAAATTCCATTCTTCAGAAAGCTCCGCAGCCTTTGAGTTTCAGTTTCAAACAAAAAGGGATATCTATTGGGTAAAAACCACAGCTGCTCCAGGGGGTATAGCTCAGTGGTAGAGCATTTGACTGCAGATCAAGAGGTCCCAGGTTCAACTCCTGGTGCCCCCTTGGAAACTCTGGCAAGCTGGCTGTGTTATTCCACGCCCAAACAGTGTGCTAAATTCCTCCAGCTATGCTTTTCAAATGAAGCGGTAAGTTTCGCTTTGTTCATCGTTCGCAATGGAACAAACGCCAAACACAGGTAGGGTACTTTAACCGGAAACCCAATATACTCGAGCGATTTCCCCCATCTGCCGAACATCAGTCTAGGAGTTGTTCTTTTTTCTTCAAGTCAGGATGGCCGAGCGGTCTAAGGCGCCAGACTCAAGGCAGTGTACCTTCCTCAGTAGAGAGATTTCTGGTTTCTGAGTTTCAGTTTCAAACAAAAAGGGATATCTATTGGGTAAAAACCACAGCTGCTCCAGGGGGTATAGCTCAGTGGTAGAGCATTTGACTGCAGATCAAGAGGTCCCAGGTTCAACTCCTGGTGCCCCCTTAGAAACTCTGGCAAGCTGGCTGTGTTATTCCACGCCCAAACAGTGTGCTAAATTCCTCCAGCTACGCTTTTCAAATGAAGCGGTAAGTTTCGCTTTGTTCATCGTTCGCAATGGAACAAACGCCAAACACAGGTAGGGTACTTCAACCGGAAACCCAATATACTCGAGCGATTTCCCCCATCTGCCGAACATCAGTCTAGGAGTTGTTCTTTTTTCTTCAAGTCAGGATGGCCGAGCGGTCTAAGGCGCCAGACTCAAGGCAGTGTACCTTCCTCAGTAGAGAGATTTCTGGTCTCCGTATGGAGGTGTGGGTTCAAATCCCACTTCTGACATGTCCTTTTGACTTCAAGCTGCAATAAACAGCCCCATTCCGAAGAGATCACAAAAATGCCTGTTACTTCCTGGAAATGCAAGCCGAGCTGAGGGTAGTTCCCTTGGAGTTTACAAAAGGGCACGTCTTCAAGCGCCTTTGGAGATGCCGGGGAACGATCCCGGGACCTCATACATGCAAAGCATGCGCTCTACCACTGAGCTACATCCCCACGCCCGAATGCCAACGGGCATTGTCCAGAGAGAAATTCCATTCTTCAGAAAGCTCCGCAGCCTTTGAGTTTCAGTTTCAAACAAAAAGGGATATCTATTGGGTAAAAACCACAGCTGCTCCAGGGGGTATAGCTCAGTGGTAGAGCATTTGACTGCAGATCAAGAGGTCCCAGGTTCAACTCCTGGTGCCCCCTTGGAAACTCTGGCAAGCTGGCTGTGTTATTCCACGCCCAAACAGTGTGCTAAATTCCTCCAGCTATGCTTTTCAAATGAAGCGGTAAGTTTCGCTTTGTTCATCGTTCGCAATGGAACAAACGCCAAACACAGGTAGGGTACTTTAACCGGAAACCCAATATACTCGAGCGATTTCCCCCATCTGCCGAACATCAGTCTAGGAGTTGTTCTTTTTTCTTCAAGTCAGGATGGCCGAGCGGTCTAAGGCGCCAGACTCAAGGCAGTGTACCTTCCTCAGTAGAGAGATTTCTGGTTTCTGAGTTTCAGTTTCAAACAAAAAGGGATATCTATTGGGTAAAAACCACAGCTGCTCCAGGGGGTATAGCTCAGTGGTAGAGCATTTGACTGCAGATCAAGAGGTCCCAGGTTCAACTCCTGGTGCCCCCTTAGAAACTCTGGCAAGCTGGCTGTGTTATTCCACGCCCAAACAGTGTGCTAAATTCCTCCAGCTACGCTTTTCAAATGAAGCGGTAAGTTTCGCTTTGTTCATCGTTCGCAATGGAACAAACGCCAAACACAGGTAGGGTACTTCAACCGGAAACCCAATATACTCGAGCGATTTCCCCCATCTGCCGAACATCAGTCTAGGAGTTGTTCTTTTTTCTTCAAGTCAGGATGGCCGAGCGGTCTAAGGCGCCAGACTCAAGGCAGTGTACCTTCCTCAGTAGAGAGATTTCTGGTCTCCGTATGGAGGTGTGGGTTCAAATCCCACTTCTGACATGTCCTTTTGACTTCAAGCTGCAATAAACAGCCCCATTCCGAAGAGATCACAAAAATGCCTGTTACTTCCTGGAAATGCAAGCCGAGCTGAGGGTAGTTCCCTTGGAGTTTACAAAAGGGCACGTCTTCAAGCGCCTTTGGAGATGCCGGGGAACGATCCCGGGACCTCATACATGCAAAGCATGCGCTCTACCACTGAGCTACATCCCCACGCCCGAATGCCAACGGGCATTGTCCAGAGAGAAATTCCATTCTTCAGAAAGCTCCGCAGCCTTTGAGTTTCAGTTTCAAACAAAAAGGGATATCTATTGGGTAAAAACCACAGCTGCTCCAGGGGGTATAGCTCAGTGGTAGAGCATTTGACTGCAGATCAAGAGGTCCCAGGTTCAACTCCTGGTGCCCCCTTGGAAACTCTGGCAAGCTGGCTGTGTTATTCCACGCCCAAACAGTGTGCTAAATTCCTCCAGCTATGCTTTTCAAATGAAGCGGTAAGTTTCGCTTTGTTCATCGTTCGCAATGGAACAAACGCCAAACACAGGTAGGGTACTTTAACCGGAAACCCAATATACTCGAGCGATTTCCCCCATCTGCCGAACATCAGTCTAGGAGTTGTTCTTTTTTCTTCAAGTCAGGATGGCCGAGCGGTCTAAGGCGCCAGACTCAAGGCAGTGTACCTTCCTCAGTAGAGAGATTTCTGGTTTCTGAGTTTCAGTTTCAAACAAAAAGGGATATCTATTGGGTAAAAACCACAGCTGCTCCAGGGGGTATAGCTCAGTGGTAGAGCATTTGACTGCAGATCAAGAGGTCCCAGGTTCAACTCCTGGTGCCCCCTTAGAAACTCTGGCAAGCTGGCTGTGTTATTCCACGCCCAAACAGTGTGCTAAATTCCTCCAGCTACGCTTTTCAAATGAAGCGGTAAGTTTCGCTTTGTTCATCGTTCGCAATGGAACAAACGCCAAACACAGGTAGGGTACTTCAACCGGAAACCCAATATACTCGAGCGATTTCCCCCATCTGCCGAACATCAGTCTAGGAGTTGTTCTTTTTTCTTCAAGTCAGGATGGCCGAGCGGTCTAAGGCGCCAGACTCAAGGCAGTGTACCTTCCTCAGTAGAGAGATTTCTGGTCTCCGTATGGAGGTGTGGGTTCAAATCCCACTTCTGACATGTCCTTTTGACTTCAAGCTGCAATAAACAGCCCCATTCCGAAGAGATCACAAAAATGCCTGTTACTTCCTGGAAATGCAAGCCGAGCTGAGGGTAGTTCCCTTGGAGTTTACAAAAGGGCACGTCTTCAAGCGCCTTTGGAGATGCCGGGGAACGATCCCGGGACCTCATACATGCAAAGCATGCGCTCTACCACTGAGCTACATCCCCACGCCCGAATGCCAACGGGCATTGTCCAGAGAGAAATTCCATTCTTCAGAAAGCTCCGCAGCCTTTGAGTTTCAGTTTCAAACAAAAAGGGATATCTATTGGGTAAAAACCACAGCTGCTCCAGGGGGTATAGCTCAGTGGTAGAGCATTTGACTGCAGATCAAGAGGTCCCAGGTTGAAATCCTGGTGCCCCCTTGGAAACTCTGGCAAGCTGGCTGTGTTATTCCATGCCCAAACAGTGTGCTAAATTCCTCCAGCTACGCTTTTCAAATGAAGCGGTAAGTTTCGCTTTGTTCATCGTTCGCAATGGAACAAACGCCAAACACAGGTAGTGTACTTCAACCGGAAACCGTATATACTCGAGCGCTTTCTCCCATCTGCCGAACATCAGTCTAGGAGTTGTTTTTTTTTCTTCAAGTCAGGATGGCCGAGCGGTCTAAGGCGCCAGACTCAATGCAGTGTACCTTCCTCAGTAGAGAGATTTCTGGTCTCCGTATGGAGGCGTGGGTTCAAATCCCACTTCTGACATGTCCTTTTGACTTCAAGCTGCAATAAACAGCCCCATTCCGAAGAGATCACAAAAATGCCTGTTACTTCCTGGAAATGCAAGCCGAGCTGAGGGTAGTTCCCTTGGAGTTTACAAAAGGGCACGTCTTCAAGCGCCTTTGGAGATGCCGGGGAACGATACCGGGACCTCATACATGCAAAGCATGCGCTCTACCACTGAGCTACATCCCCACGCCCGAATGCCAACGGGCATTGTCCAGAGAGAAATTCCATTCTTCAGAAAGCTCCGCAGCCTTTGAGTTTCAGTTTCAAACAAAAAGGGATATCTATTGGGTAAAAACCACTGCTGCTCCAGGGGGTATAGCTCAGTGGTAGAGCATTTGACTGCAGATCAAGAGGTCCCAGGTTCAAATCCTGGTGCCCCCTTGGAAACTCTGGCAAGCTGGCTGTGTTATTCCACGCCCAAACAGTGTGCTGAATTCCTCCTGCTACGCTTTTCAAATGAAGCGGTAAGTTTCGCTTTGTTCATCGTTCACAATGGAACAAACGCCAAACACAGGTAGTGTACTTCAACCGGAAACCGTATATACTCGAGCGCTTTCCCCCATCTGCCGAACAACAATCTAGGAGTTGTTCTTTCTTCTTCAAGTCAGGATGGCCGAGCGGTCTAAGGCGCCAGACTCAAGAGTGTACCTTCCTCAGTAGAGGGTTTTCTGGTCTCCGTATGGAGGTGTGGGTTCAAATCCCACTTCTGGGCACTGAACCCCCCAGCCCCTGATTGACTTCGTGGGATTTTGACTATAAAGCTGATGTCAGGACGTAGTCCTCATTTGGGACAGACAGGAGACAGACACAGGTACATATGTGTCCAGCGTGAAGCTCTGAAGTGGAGCGTGGTGGCGCAGTGGTAGTGTCCACGCTCCACACCACCAAGATCACTGGTTCAAACCTCAAGAGGAGAGAAGGTGGAGAGGACCTGAAGCAGGTGGGATGTCAGGATGGATTGCAAAGAGAAATACATGGGGGGCCTTACTTGGCCCCCCGAAACAATCTAGTAGAAAAGCAGAAGGTTATAGACTTTTTTTCAATGGGCCAACTTTTTGTGTCAAGTCAAGTTGCCCCACTTAAAAAAAGCTGCTTTTCTACTAGATTGTTTCAGGAGGCCAAGCTTCATAGTCAAAATCCCACAAAGTCAATGAGGGGATGGGGGGTTCAGTGCCTGGATTTGTAATGCAACTGGCTTTATCTGTTCAGGTTCAGCTAGTGATAGGCCTTAATTGTTGAGAGGATGTGGTTCAAGTTAATTAATTATATTTAATCATAAACAGCAATCTTTTACCAGGAGTGGGGTTCGAACCCACGAGGACAAACGTCCATTGGATCTTAAGTCCAACGCCTTAACCACTCGGCCATCCTGGTACATGTGCAGGTTTCTACCCAACATTTTATAAATGAGGGCCCTAGACTCTCCACTTGATCTATCGACACACAAACACACACACACACACAGACACACACACACAAACTCTCTCTCTCTCTCTCTCTACTGTGGGATGCTGATGTAGTCTCTCCACCTGATCTACGTGCAGAAACCCTCTGCCTACACCTACCCACCCCCACCACACTGTCATGCATTAACTCCACTCATGAAACAACTACATACTTTCTGCTAGCCTATTTAAATTATGTAAATAATTGCCACCATGGACAGTTTTCTGTGTCATTTTTACCCTTGTAAATTAAACTTGCAAGCGCTCTGCCTACCAACTTAGCTGTTCTTCAATAAGGCACTATGTGAATAAAACTGAATTTAGTGGAATCATTTTAAGCAATGGGTATTTAACCCTGGAGCCTGAAGGCCAGAGATGTCTTTCATGAGGGATGAACTCCCTAAGTGTTCTTGAGTGAGTGGTCTGAGTCAGTCTGGACTAGGGCACCCTCTGCTGGTCACATCCTGCAAGTGATCATGCGGGAAAAGGCATGTTTTCCGTAGCCGATCATAGCGATCATTTTCGAAACAAAAAATGATTAAGACCTACTAAAGAGCAGTATGGGGCAGAGGATACTGAGTGGATTAGCTACCCTGTCCATCGAAAGCATCCGGGCCAGGAAGTTGAACATTTCTGAAATTGTTGATTATTTTGCTCAACGCAAGGCTCGTAGGATGCCATTCTAAACGTCATGCATGTTTTTTTATACACCTGATGGTACTTGAAATGTATTTTTTTGCTTTAATGTCGTGAAAAGAATAAGTTACTTTGCGCATAGGCCTACGTGATATTGTTGAAGGAAGTTTGTTTTGTAATTGATTGCAGCCGATTCACCCCAGGGATCCCGAATCCTGATGGTGAAGTTTGCACTCGGGCCCGCCACGTCATTGTTACGGAGTCACTGTCTTGGAGAAATTGCACAATTTAAATGTTCAATGTAGTCCTCGAAACTCTGTTCTAAATGTGCGAATTTTCGTACAGCCCCCAATGTCTAACCATGGTTAAGCCCTTGGGCTAGTGGACCACTGACAGCCCACTGCAGGGTGAGCTGGTGCTGTTGGCTCGTGGGTGTACAAGCCCGCCACTTGTCTTAAAGAAAGTTTTTCCTTAATTTATGCTTCATTTATTTTCAACACCCCTTTTGCATTTGTATAGGTGTTACTAGTGTGTTCACCCTAACCCTGTGCCATACCAGAGACTACTGTAGCTTACCTGAGACTACTGTACCTGGGTCAGTGCCTTAGAGACTACTGTACCAGACTGAAGTGGACCGCTGTTTAGTAGTTTGCCAGACCAACTGAGCAAATGAAATGCAGTGAAGGGGCTGGGGATTCCCAGAAAAGCAGATTCACCCCAGGGTTCCCGATGGTGAAGTGTGCACTCGGGCCCGCCACGTCATTGTTACGCCGCTGATTACAGCGTAGGCCTACGAGTGTCCCTCATTAAAATATCGTATGCACTGCTGCAGCACATCTGCTCCTTCAGTCTGGTCAGCTACGCCATTTAAAAACTCCAAAGACCGACCACACCAAAAACAAAATCTTGTTAATTGGCTCAAATGTTTGCCATAAAACGGGCAAAACATCACTCTATCGTTGTCCATCTTGGTTTACCATGAACTCCATCAACTTAAATTGAGTACTTCCGTTATCACTTCCACGTCAATCACGGAGTTGGTACATTCCCTTTTAGTTTAATGTCATTTGTTAATGTGTTTCGCCACTTGTTAATGCGTTTCGGGACTTGTTAAAGTGTTTCGCATCTTGTTAATTTATTTTATGAAATGTAAATTTGTTTCGGAACTTGTTAATGTGTTAATGTGGTAATGTTATTTTGTTTTATGATATGTTAAAATGTTTTCCAAAATGTACATTTGTCTCAAGCTTTGTTAAAGTCTTTCAGATTTTGTAATGTTGGTTTGCACCTCTGGGCCACCGTAGTTGGGACCTGATTAATCAGAAATGGCAGTCAAGAGGCAGTGATGTATGGGTTTGGTCTTTCAGTGCTCAAACGCACATACACCCACACACACACACATGGGCTTGTTTCATAATGTTTTATGGTACATTGCATCTCTATTTGTAACAGTGTATACATAACTATAAAATAACTATTCAGTTTAAGTATTCAATAATAATTCAAAAATATTTTTTTAAGAGCTTTTAGGAGCTTCCCATTTGTTTAATGTGCAACAATGTAACTATTTTTATGAATCATTCCAATCTTCCATTCCAGTCTTTCTTTAGGTGTTGTTATAACTTCTTGTAGTTCCAGGCTTTCTCTCAGAAACAAACAAACACACACACACACACATAAACACACACACACTCTCACAAACACACACACACACATAAAGTAGTAAACTCAGGTGATTCCCTTTATTCTCATCAAGTCATGGGTTTCAGCAAAGGGGTACAGAGTCTACAAGGAACCCTAGAGAGCCCAGCGGTTCCACACACAACTACAGCAGAACACCCGGGCCCGAGGGAACCCTAGAGAACTCAGCGGAACCCAGCGGATACACTCACGGGCCCTTAGAGAACCCAGCGGATCCACTCACGGGCCCTTAGAGAACCCAGCGGATCCACTCCCGGGCCCAGGGGACTATAGCAGAACACCCGGGCCCTTAGAGAACTACAGCAGATCACCCGGGCCCGAGGGAACCGTAGAGAACCCAGCGGATCCACTCCCGGGCCCAGGGGACTACAGCAGAACACCCGGGCCCTTAGAGAACTACAGCAGATCACCCGGGCCCGAGGGAACCGTAGAGAACTCAGCGGAACCCAGCGGATCCACTCCCGGGCCCTTAGAGAACCCAGCGGATCCACTCACAGGCCCTTAGAGAACCCAGCGGATCCACTCACGGGCCCTTAGAGAACCCAGCGGATCCACTCACGGGCCCTTAGAGAACCCAGTGGATCCACTCACGGGCCCTTAGAGAACCCAGTGGATCCACTCCCGGGCCCAGGGGACTACAGAAGAACACCCGGGCCCTTGGGACTCCTAATGAGGGTCAGTGTGTACAAGAAGGGCATTGCTTTGAGTGGAGCACAGTATCATAGTCTTCACTACACGGAAGAAGGCTGTAAACATCTTCAGAACCTCATTAGAACAGTAGCCATTAGTACAAACCTGCATCAGTGCTGGAACAAACATAGAGCCAAACCCATAGATTAACATATGTGTGTGTGTGTGTGTGTGTGTGTGTGTGTGTGTGTGTGTGTGTGTGTGTGTGTGTGTGTGTGTGTGTGTGTGTGTGTGTGTGTGTGTGTGTCTGTTTGTGAAACAAACATAGACCCTAACCTATAGATTAACATATGTGTGTGTGTGCATGTGTGTGTGTGCATGTGTGTGCGCGTGTGTGTGTGTGTGTGTGTGCATGTGTGTGTGTGAAACAAACACAGACCCTAACCTATAGATTAACATGTGTGTGTGTGCATGTGTGTGTGTGCATGTGTGTGCGCGTGTGTGTGTGTGTGTGTGTGCATGTGTGTGCGCGTGTGTGTGTGTGTGTGTGTGAAACAAACATAGACCCTAACCCATAGATTAACATGTGTGTGTGTGTGTGTGCGTGCATGTGTCTGTGTGTGTGTGTGTGTGTGTGTGTGTGTGTGTGAAACAAACATAGACCCTAACCCATAGATTAACATCTCAAAGTAAAGTCTATGACTGACTGATTAGACTGGTGTGTGTGTGTGTGGGTGTGTGTATGAGTGTGTGTTTGTGACTCAGAGGACGCAGGCCTCACAGTATTGCTCAGCTGGTGATGATAAATTAGTCATGTGATGCCCCCAATAACCACCAGGGTTACCGCTCTCATTGAACGCTAATAAGGTGTGAGCTTCATGTGAATTCTAATATGGTTGAAACATTGTGACTGGTTGACAAGGAGTAACTTCAATTATGACCACTTATACTTGCTTGCGCCCTACTTTTTGTCAATGACATTGGCAAATTTAGGTGATGATGATGATGATGAAGATGATCCCCACCCGGTTGCTGATGCGCAAAACCCATTCGTGCCCTAACCCCCCCCCAACACACACACACACACATGACGTTAGTGCCAAGTCTAAACCCATTTCATGGCATTACAGGACATCTCAAAATAGGACCAAATATGTAAAATAAATAAGAAATCACCACAATTTACATGAACATAGACTAATAATATAATAATAATTTAATTTACATCATATCATTTATATATTCTTTAATAAATTAATATTGCCACAGGTGAGTCTCAAATAGCTGCAGAAGTGTCTAAAGTGTCTATGCCTATGTGTGTGTGTGTGTGTGTGTGTGTGTGTGTGTGTAGGGTCAGGACACAGGAGCAGATGAGACTGGGACGCTGCTACATGGGCGCTAGATAGATAGATAGATATATAGATGGATATTTATTGATCCCGAGGGAAACTATTTTCCACCTTCAAAACTCTGCTCTACCCTCCTCCTCCTCCCCCAGCTACTAACCTCACAGCCGATAACTTTGCTTCCTTCTTCACAGAGAAAGTGGCAGCCATTGGGAAACAATTCGACCAACTGTCTTCCCCCCCTAAGGGCGCTACCATCAATAACTCATCTTTTCCCTCCTTCACCCCCCTCACTGAGAGTGAGGTCTCCAAAATCCTAGCAGGTAGCCGTCCAACTACATGCCCGCTGGACCCTATCCCATCCAACATCCTTCAAGCCATTTCCCCTGCCGTCCTACCGGCAATAACACAGGTGATTAATGCCTCTTTTAATTCTGCAACATTTCCTTCTTCATTCAAGGTGGCTCGGGTGACGCCGCTGCTCAAAAAGCCGTCTCTCGATCCCACTCAGGTGGAAAACTACCGACCGGTCTCACTTCTCACTCTCCTATCTAAAACACTTGAGAGGGCAGCCTCCAAACAGGTCACAGAGTTCCTGTCAACAAACAATCTCCTCGATCCAAACCAGTCTGGATTCAAAAGCGGTCACTCCACCGAAACAGCCCTGCTATCTGTGACAGAGGCTTTAAAAACAGCTAGAGCAGCAGCTCAATCCTCAGTTCTTGTCCTGCTTGACCTATCAGCTGCGTTTGATACAGTCAACCACCGCATTCTTCTGTCCATACTATCAAGTATGGGCATCTCAGGCAAGGCGCACTCCTGGTTTGAATCGTACCTCTCTGGGCGCTCATTCAAGGTGTCATGGCAAGGTCATCTATCTGTACCCCACCACCTCACCACTGGGGTGCCCCAGGGGTCTGTAATGGGACCACTTCTCTTTGCCATCTACACCACCTCGCTGGGCCCCATCATCCGCTCGCATGGTTTTTCCTACCACTGTTATGCCGATGATACTCAACTGGTTCTGTCCTTCCCTCCTGAGGACAACACTGTTTCGGCACGGATCTCAGACTGTCTTGCTGATATATCCACATGGATGAAAAACCACCACCTTCAGCTGAACCTGGCCAAAACAGAACTGATGGTCTTCCCAGCCAAACAGTTCATCCACCACAATATCAACATCAAGACTGACTCTTTATCTCTGGCTCCATCCAAAACAGCAAGAAACCTCGGGGTCATTATTGACGACCAACTAACCTTCACAGCCCACATTGCCTCTGTCGCGAGGTCATGCCGCTTTGCGCTTTACAACATCCGCAAAATCAGGCCGTACCTAACCCAGTATGCCACCCAGCTCCTGGTGCAAACCTTGGTGGGTTCCCGCCTCGACTACTGCAACGCCCTCCTAACGGGCCTGCCGGCATGCGTGGTAAAACCACTACAGATGATCCAGAACGCGGCGGCGCGCCTGGTGTTCAACCAACCAAAGAGGGCACATGTCACCCCGCTACTCACTGAGCTCCACTGGCTGCCAGTAGCTGCTCGCATCAAATTCAAGTCACTTATGCTTGCCTACAAAGTGCTTACTGGGTCTGCTCCCACCTACCTAAATGCTCTTGTAAGGGCAAATGTCACACCCAGGACGCTGCGCTCATCCAGTGAGCGTCGTCTGGCACTGCCCCCAGTGCAAGCAAGGCAATCCAGACTATTCTCAGTTGTAGTTCCACGTTGGTGGAACGACCTGCCTAGCACTACCAGAGCAGGAGCGTCCCTCCCTACCTTTAAGAAACTCTTGAAGACCCAACTCTTCAAAGAGCACCTCTCTTCCTAAACTGGCACCTTGGCTCAACCTGCACTTAAGCAGCAACAGGCCCGCACTTCTTTTTTTATTCTTTCTATGTCGTTTTATAAGCAATATTTATGGTTACACCAGGTTTTTTAATGCTCTTAGCTTGATTGTTCTCCCTTGTACGTCGCTTTGGACAAAAGCGTCTGCTAAATGACTAAATGTAAATGTAAATGTAAATTCAGCTCTCACACACACACACACACACACACACACACACACACACACAGAGGGCGCTCATTGGTGGAAGTGATGTCATAGAGCAGAGTTGAGTAAGGACCGAAGGGGAAGTGATGTCATACAGCAGAGTTGAGTAAGGACCGAGGGGGAAGTGATGCCATACAGCAGAGTTGAGTAAGGACCGAGGGGGAAGTGATGTCATACAGTAGAGTTGAGTTAGGACCGAGGGGGAAGTGATGTCATACAGCAGAGTTGAGTAAGGACCGAGGGGGAAGTGATGTCATACAGCAGAGTTGAGTAAGGCCAGAGGGGGAAATGATGTCATACAGTAGAGTTGAGTTAGGACAGAGGGGGAAGTGATGTCATACAGTAGAGTTGAGTTAGGACAGAGGGGGAAGCATCACGCTAACCAGGGGTGTGAAGTAATACTCTACATGTTACCATGCTAATCAAGAATGTCAGAGTGGTGGGAAATATGACCACCACAGACAATTATTTGAATATATCTCTGTGTGAAAGTGTGTGAAAGTGTGTTTATGAATATATCTCTGTGTGAGAGTGTGTTTATGTGCGGTAATGCTAAGAGGAGTTTTAGGGTTAGGGTTAACGTGAGGTGGGCAGTCAGGCAGGGAGGGCCCAATGGGGGTTAGGGTTGGCGTTAGCATCAGGGTTAGGGGATTAAAACGAAGAGTGAGACGCGTCTCACTTCTATGGCTCATGGGCATTTTAGGTTTTCTGGGTAATGAAGTGTTTCTGGTGTCGGCCATCTTGTCTACCGACCGCCATTTTGTCTCTACTAGGGTAAGGGAAGTAGCCCTTTTTGGCCCAACTTTAACATGGTCAGGTATTGAAAATGTCCCCAATGCTCCCCAATCGGCAGTGCGGTGCCCGTTTGGGAACAATGAGGGACTATTGGGAGGGACAATCGGGAACATGATGACTCGATAGGGCACAACCATACCGAGCCCAAAAGTCCACTGAGGGGACTCATTGAGCCATCGGACATTAGGAACACCACAGGCCCCAAAAATCCTCCGAAAGGCCTTTCAGAGCCACGGGACAAAGGGGAACACCGCTTTTTCAGCCCATATGTCCCAGACCACCTTCAGAGCCACGGGACAAAAGGGAACATCCTTTTTAACCCCAAATGTCCCAGGCCACCTTCAGAGCCGCGGGACAAAAGGGAACACCCTTTTTCACCCCAAATGTCCCAGACCACTTTCAGAGCCCCGGGACATAAGGGAACACCCTTTTTCACCCCCAAATGTCCCAGACCACTTTCAGAGCCCCGGGACATAAGGGAACATATTTTTTCACCCCAAATGTCCCAGACCACTTTCAGAGCCCCGGGACAGAAGGGAACATCCTTTTTCACCCCAAATGTCCCAGACCACTTTCAGAGCCCCGGGACATAAGGGAACATCCTTTTTAAGCCCAAATGTACCAGACCACCTTCAAAGCCACGGGACACAAGGGAACACCGCTTCTTATGCCTTCATGTCCCAGACCACCTTCAGAGCCACGGGACATAAGGAAACAATGCTTTTTATGTCTTGAGATATGTTCCCAGTTGTCCTAACCCTAATCCCCTACCCAAATTTCCCAAAAGCCCTCCAAATGTCCCAAACATTTCTCATAAGCTTTTACCTCTCCACCCTTGGAAATTAGATTAAATTTTTGATTTAAGCTTTTTTCATGAGGCAATATCTGATTGCCTCGATATCGAACTATGTCGCATAGCGCCTAAGGTCGGACTAGCCTGCGTTGGTTTCGTTTTGGCCAAACGTTCCCTGACGGAGTTAGCCATAGGAAGGTTCCTGCGTCTCGCCGTTCGAACCGGTGTTCCCTGGACAAAAGACGCAACGTCCCTGCATATTTGGAAGAGACTAGTAGTCACTTTACCTTAAGAGAGTCACTGTTACTTTCCTTGGTTTTTATTCTTCTCAAATGTCAGTTATGTTCTCAAGTGTCCCATACCCCCCCGAGCCAAAACAGTCAGTCCGACAACCATGCACTATTTTCGGGCAAACATATGTCCCAAGAGTGCCTCAAAAGTCCCATGGTCCCAGGTTGTACCTTTCCCTTCCCTCGGTCCAGCAATAACATACAAGGTTGAACATGGTCTCGTTGGAAAGGAAATTATTTAATTACGGTAGCGGGATAAGAATTGTGACCGCTCTACCCTTCGTTCCAGTTTTATGAGTCCATAAAATCTAACCTCTGTCATTGAAGTATCTCTGCAAGGCAAGGTCGCACAAACTCAACTGTAGGCTTGTTGGAAAGGCCATGGTCACTTTAGTGGGGGTACATAGTGGTTGCATCCCTTTGTGTCCCTCATGGCCAAAGTAATATATGAAAAACCTTAGAACCCTTCAGGCCAAAAAGTTTAAATCATTGTATCTCTTTGCTCGAAGCATGTAGAATCTTAAGAGTGGGTTCATTCGAAAGCCCATCCCTCAATTAAGGGGACGTGTGGGGTTTCAGGTTCATAAATACTTTCATCCATCAAAAATGTAGGTTTTGTATTTATAGTTCTCTAATGTCAGTTATGTTCCCAAACGTCCTACCCCAATTGTCCCGAAAGTGCCTCATATGTCAGTTATTTTCCCAATTGTCCTAACCCAACTGTCCCTACCCAAAAGTCCCTTAAGTGCCTCAAATGTTAGTTATGTTCCCAATTGTCCCAACCCAAATGTCCCTACCTAAACGTCCCATAAGCCCCCCAAATGTCCCAACCCTTTCTCATAAGTTTTTACCTCTCCACCCTATTCCCTTGGAAATTTTTGCGACGAAGATTTTTGATTTAAGCTTTTTTCATGAGGCCATGTCCGATTGCCTCGAGATCCGACTATGTCGCATAGCGCCTAAAGTCGGACTAGCCTGCGTTTGTTTCGTTTAGGCCAAACGCGTTCCCTGACGGAGTTAGCCATAGGAAGGTTCCTGCGTCTCGCCGTTCGAACCGGTGTTCCCTAGACAAAAGACGCAACGTCCCTGCATATTTGGAAGAGACTAGTAGTTACTTTACCTTAAGAGAGTCACTGTTACTCTCCTTGGTTTTCATTCTTCTCAAATGTCAGTTATGTTCTCAAGTGTCCCATACCCCCCCGAGCCAAAACAGTCAGTCCGACGACCATGCACTATTTTCGGGCACACATATGTCCCAAGAGTGCCTCAAAAGTCCCATGGTCCCAGGTTTTACCTTTCCCTTCCCTCGGTCCAGCAATAACGTACAAGGTTGAACATGGTCTCGTTGGAAAGGAAATTATTGAATTACGGTAGCGGGAGAAGAATTGTGACCGCTCTACCCTCTGTTCCAGATTTATGAGCCCATAAAATGTGACATCTGGCATTGAAGTATCTCTGCAAGGCAAGGTCGCACAAACTCAACTTTAGGCTCGTTGGAAAGGCCATGGTCACTTTAGTGGGGGTACATAGTGGTTGCATTCCTGTGTGACCCTCATGGCCAAAGTAATATATGAAAAACCTTAGAACCCTTCAGGCCAAAAAGTTTAAATCATTGTATCTCTTTGCTCGAAGCATGTAGAATATTAAGGGTGGGTTCATTCGAAAGCCCATCCCTAAATTAAGGGGATGGGTGGGGTTTCAGGTTCATAAATACTTTCATTCATCAAAAAGTTAGGTTTTGTATTTATAGTTCTCAAAAGTCAGTTATGTTCCCAAACGTCCTACCCCAAATGTCCCGAAAGTGCCTTAAATGTCAGTTATGTTCCCAATTGTCCCAACCCAAATGTCCCTACCTAAACGTCCCATAAGCCCCCCAAATGTCCCAACCCTTACTCATAAGTTTTTACCTCTCCACCCTATTCCTTTGGAAATTTTTGCGAAGATTTTTGATTTAAGCTTTTTTCATGAGGCAATGTCGGATTGCCTCAAGATCGGACTATGTCGCATAGCGCCTAAAGTCGGACTAGCCTGCGTTGGTTTCGTTTTGGCCACACGTTCCCTGACGGAGTTAGCCATAGGAAGGTTCCTGCGTCTCGCCGTTAATAACCCTTTAAGTGATACGCGTATCACTCTTCGCATTTCACCTTTAAGCCTTGGCACCACGTTCAACTGTGACCCACTCCGAACCACGTCTGGCTTGCTCGGTGTCGAAAAGCGGATATGGGGAAGTATTTTTTTTGACTTTTTACTTATGAACAATCACTCTGAACTAATATTGCACTTTTCGGCTAGTCAGAATGAGTCAGCGCTTTTCGGCTAGTCAGGCTAGCAAATTTTTGTTTGCTCTTATCTCCAAAACGGAAAGGCGTTCAGAGTCGTGCAAGAAACCGTTGGAAAGGCCTTTTTTTGATTTTGTGTGTGCGACCTTCCTGGGCTTGGCAAAACAATTATTTGTTAAAAAAGTTAGCGCGTCAATTTTACGTTTTGCTCTCTAAGTCCAGAACGGAAGGTCGTACAATGATGGGACCCAGCTCCGCCCCCTATAATTCGCCGTCGCTGAACACGCCAGATGTGGTTTCATTTTTGTCGGACTTATGGTTCCGGAGATATAGGCTACTAAAAAAAAGTTAGCAAATTTTTACGTCAAGTTCACCCCTTATCCGACGTCGTACAGAGTCAATTGTCCCAACCCAAATGTCCCTTACCAATTGTCCCATAAGTCCCCCAAGTGTCCCAAGCATTTGTCATAAGCTTTTACCTCTCCACCCTATTCCCTTGCAAATTTGGATGATTTTGGACAAGTTTTGGAGGAGATGAGGAGCCTTGAGTAAAGGACTTTTGGGTATACATTCCCATTCATTTTCCCTTGCAAAAAATCCCCCAAAAACCCATTCAAACGCATGCCAATTGTCCCGTCTCCCGCGGCAAAACGGTACGTGCCACGAGGTCAAGACCAGCGCTCACACGACCGATCTCTGTGCCAATTTTGGTGTCAGTGGCCCTTACGGGGGAGGAGCTAGGGAACCCAAAAGATTGTCCCATTTGTCCCAAAAGTTCTCAAATGTCCCAAACTTGGGTAAGGATTAGGGTTTTTTTTCATGTTTCAGACATCCCTTTTTTGAGGAATTTTGCGCTTAACATTGGCCGATCTGCTCGAGTTCAAACTATGTTGCATGACGGGAAATGGCGGACGAGAGCGCGTTGGTTTCGTGACGGTCGGACGTTCCCTGGCGGAGTTAGCCCAGGACCAAAACCACAGATTTTCCCTCCAAAAATGCAGGTTTTCCCTCCAAAACATCCCTTTTTTGAGGAATTTTGCGCTTAACATTGGCCGATCTGCTCGAGCTCAAACTATGTCGCATAATGGGACATGGCGGACTAGAGCGCGTTGGTTTTGTGACTGTCACGCGTTCCCCGACCGAGTTTGCCAAAGGAAGGTCCCTGCGTCTTGCCGTTCGAACCGGTGTTCCCTGGACAAAAGACGCAACGTCCGTGCGAATTTGGATGATTTTGGACAAGTTTTGGAGGAGATGAGGAGTCTTGAGTAAAGGACTTTTGGGTATACATTCCCATTCATTTTCCCTTGCAAAAAATCCCCCAAAAACCCATTCAAACGCATGCCAATTGTCCCGTCTCCCGCGGCTAAACGGTACGTGCCACGAGGTCAAGACCAACGCTAACGCGACCGACAAGGACCCACGAACAACATATTTCGAGCTTGGTTCCGGGAGACGTACGGAACAAAAGTAGCCCCGATTGGAACAACTTTTCACAACGGTCTTGTCGGCTATGCGGCCTATACCATTCCGGATGGAGAAGTCAGGACAATCAAATAAGAGCCAGAAGGGCTTTAAAAATATTTTGACCTTTTGACCTCATAGGGTTAGGGTTAGGGGAAAAAAGAACCCTGTCCAGTCCAGGAAAATGCAGATAAGTACTAAACCGTAGAGGGGGTCTAAGGTTATGGTTAGGATTATGGTAAGATGGGGGCGTAGGGTAAGATGGGGACTTGAGGTTATGGTTAGGATTAGGGTAAGATGGGGGCATGAAGTTATGGTTAGGAAATGGGGGGGGGGGGGGGGGGGGGCTTATGGTTAGGAATGGGGTAGCTTGGGTTATGGTTAGGAAAGGAGTAGAGTTGGGAAAATAATAGACTCTAGGTTGTTCCTCAAAATGCATCCCGAGGACCAGATCAGGTTGGGCACTGGCCATCCCTAATGTCTCGTAATGAAGTGTTCCTCTAGGCCTCATTTAAACCTCTTGGGAATAAGGAGTCAAGTCTTTGGATCCACCGTCTTTCAAATGATAGTCTCATACCAATGGTCCAAGAGAAACTACTTTGTAGTCCCGAGATCTGTAGAGAAGACAGATTGTGTTTTAAGAAATGATCGACCAAATGTGTTTGTATTTCTTTTTTGTTTTTAATGTTCTGTATGTGTTGATACAACCGGGTGACTATTGAGTTTTTTGTTTGTCCTACATATTGTGTCTTGCATTTTTTGCAAGTGATTAAATAAATACAGTTGGTGGTTTGTGAGTTAATAGTTTGTTCTATTTTGTACACGTATTTTGTGTGTTGATTAGTGACCCATAATTTTTGTTGGAACATCTTATGTTGTGTTTTGGATTTTTGTTGGTTTAATGGAGGCAATTTACTTTTAACCAATAAATCCTTGAGATTTTTATTTCTTCTGTACGCAGCAATGATTGAATGGTTTTGCAGATGAGGAGTGTTTAAAAGGAATTTTTCAAAGTTAGTTTTTGTTAGTCTATTGAGTTGTATGGTGGTTTTAGAGAAAGTGGATACGAATGGGATGATTGTATGTTCTGTATTTGGTCTTATTTTAGTTTCCAGGAATGTCCGCAGTGCCGTTCGGAGGAAGGAACGAGAGTAGCCTCTCTTTGTCAGAGACAAGAAAAGAATTTGTGTGGCCTTATAGAATTGTTCTTTATCAGAACAAATTCTGTGGTATCTTAATAATTGAGATTTAACAATCCCCCTGTATGTGTGTTTTGGATGGTAGCTTGATTTAAATAACAGTGAGTGTGTGTCTGTGTCCTTGAAGTAGATTTTTGTGTCCAGCTGGTTGGTCTTTTGCCATCTTGGTCCTTTGTATGTAACTGTGTCCAGAAAATTGACCTCTGAGTCATGAAGTACATGTTTTATTGTTATTGATTTTGTGTGTGTATTCAAGTGGTTTGCAAAGTCCAGGAAATCCTGTTTAGAATAGGTCCACACGCCCCAAATGTCGTCCAGGAAGCGGAAATAATGTAGAGGCCTGTGTGGAGCGGCCTTCAATGCTAATTCCTCCCAATTAGCCATAAAAATGTTAGCGTAGGAAGGAGCAAAACGTTTACCCATGGCCGTGCCTTTTACTTGTAAATAAAAGTGGGAATCAAATTCAAAATCATTTCTGGTAAGGCTAATTTCTAATAATTGCAAAAGATATGTATCCGGTCTGTCCCTCTGTGGGTATTTAAGAAGCCATTTTTGTATTGCCTTAAGTCCTAATTCGGTCTCTATATTGGTATATAAACTATCGATGTCAATTGTGAATAAGAATGCTGTCTGGGGAACTAAGATCTGGTTTATTTTTTCTATGAAGTGGTAAGTATCTTTTAAGTAGCTAGAGTGTTTTTGTGAGATTGGATTTAAGTAGTATTCCGCAATGTGATATGTCTCACTCCCACAGTCAGATACAATAGGTCTTCCTGGTGGAATTTGACCTGGTATACTCCAACTTGCCGCATCCTTATGAATTTTTGGCAGTAAATAAAATAATCTTGGTCTAGGTGTGTCGTTTCCCATCAGATATTGTTTTTGTTTTTTATTCAGATATCCCTCATTGACTAATTTATCCAGTATGTTTTTAACCATTACCACTGTATCTAAATAAATCGGTTTCTGCAATGTTATATAGTGATCCAAATTGTTCAGCTGTCGAAGGGCCTCCCAGGTGTATTGTTCCCTATCTAAAATTACAATGGCATTACCCTTGTCTGCGGGCTTTATGACTATGTGGTTATTATTTTTCAATTGTTTTAAGGCATCTAATTCTCCCCTATCCAAATTCGATTTAATGTTTGTCTCCCAATTTAAATTTTCATGAGCATAAATATCTGCTGCTACAATTTTCCTAATTGGTGGTGGTAGTTGATTAAATTTAGGTGTCCAATCTGATTTGGGGGTAAAGGGAATTTGGGGCGTTTTCTTCTTCCCTTCAAAATAGCTTTCCAATTTTAATCTTCGGTGGTATACCTGTAGATCCCATTTTACCATTTGTTTTTGTTTTTTTATTGAGTGAGCTGTCGGGATGAAGGTGAGTCCCTTGTTCAATAGTGATATCTGGGTTATGGTAGGTTTAAATTTTTGGGATAAGTTGACCACAGTTTTAAGCCCCTTCTCAATATTGAGATTTATGGGGCTATGCAGTTTAACTCCCCTATCCAATGTTGAAGCATAGCCTTTGCTGTGTCCGCTGTCCAGTGCACTTGGTCCTCGTCTACTTCAAAATCCGTATGAGCTAACGGCGAGATGTGTCCTGTGTGTTCACGTATGTGTCTATTTAGATTTTCTAATATTTCGTGTTGTTCTACGGGGAGGTCAGATGAGAAATTTATTTGTGGGATCCAGATTTCTGCGTAGGGTAGTTTATCCTTGGCTGCTTTTACAGCCTTCTGTAATTGTTTGACTGCTGTATCTTTGCATTTTTGTTCCTTGTGATTGATTCCAAAAGCAAGTATGACTTTTTCCACTTTACAATGTATCACCGCCTTTCTGAGTATAGACTCCGCATGGGAGAAGTTTGCTCCCGGATAGCTGTCAATTTGTAAATCTCTGATCTCAAATGGTGGTATTCGGGAAAAGATTGGAGTCACCAATGACTAGCCATTTCTTCCTAATTGTAACGCTCCAATCTACCATTTTCCTTGTGGTTTTTATGTGTCTAGTAGGTCTGCAGGTTGCAGTTGGTGTGGTCGGTGTGGTCAGTAGTGAAGACTGAGTGAGGTTTCGTCTTGTTAAGATTGGGGTAAACATTGGAGATGGAGTGGAGATACCCGTCCGGGTATGTCCGTGCACGTCCAGGCCAGCCGACCGGACTGGTGTAAGTCTGCAACGGCTAGTTATTTTCCGTTGTGTGGTGATTGGTGCGATTCGTATTGCTTTGATTGCGTCTGTGAGTGTATTACTTTCTGCTAAGTTATGTGGTATTTCGTTGTGTAATGTTTGTTCTTCTGTCTGTTCCAGGAGGTTATGGCTCGCTGGATCCAGGTCGATTATGTGAGTCGGTTCCAACTCAGAAGGTAATGGCTGTGGGTCTGGTTGTTGAAGCTGTAACAGTTCCTCAGGTTGTGTTGTTTTTTCTTTGCAGGTAGTACTCTGCTGGGATAAACATGGTGTAATTTCCATGTTCACATCAACTTGGACGCAGGGGTTAGTACGTGGCCGAGGTCGGTCTTTCTTTGTCCTCGCCTCCAATGGTCCTGATGAATTACCAGGTTGGAAGATCGAGGAAAGTCCCGGCGAAGCAGGGACGGAGTGAAAATGTTGATTAATAGTCCTAATTGTTATTGGTATTTCTGGGGATTTAGATGGATGGAGATCAATTTTTCTGCGAGGAAAAAGTCGTCCTCTCCTGTAATGGACTTCTGTCCAGTTTTGTTCACTCATTTTTTGCAAAAAAGGCAAAAAGGTGACAAGAGAAAAAAATATTTTTAAATGAATGGATCCTTGTTGTAAAATCTAACTAGAGTGCGCAACGTTTCGACAACAAATGTGTCTTCTTCAGGCTTTCTAGTTAGAATAGAGTAACTGTGTTTGATGTTCACTGTTCAGTGGTTGCAGAGCAAATGGCTCTGCCCCTGTGTGCTCAGCCTTAAATAGGTTTAACTCCTCCCACTAGAAGCATGATGCTTTCCGGTTGTGGAGTGAGAATATTATGCCCTGTTTGTCAAAAGGTGAGCCATTGTTAAATTGTGTTATATTTATGTGCATAAAGATTTTGTAAACAGGATTTGTGTTTTTTTTGGTTAGGAAATTTATGTAAAGAAATATTGTTTTTAGGTTGTTTAAGTAAGTATGGTATACATTGTGTGTCTCAAGGTGATTTGACTGTAGATGTCGTCTTTGTGTGAAAAAGGATTTTTAAATCATGGCTTGGGTTAAGCATTATGTATTTTGAGTGAAGTACATTTTAGATGGAATGGAGATATATGTCTGGGCATGTCTGGATATACATTTAATGTCTTAAGGTATTGTTTTCAGATGGTGTAGGTAAGTAAAGCAGAAATTGTCTGTCTAACAGTGTTTGAGATGTGAGTATGTTATCCTTGTGTGAATAAAGATTTTTTTATATCCCACACTTGTATTGTTTTTTATATAAAGCCTTTGTTTTAAGGCTGAATATGAAGGGGTAGAGTGAACACAGAACGAGATAGGGAGGCACTGGCGTGTTAGGGGAAAAAAGAACCCTGTCCAGTCCAGGAAAATGCAGATAAGTACTAAACCGTAGAGGGGGTCTAAGGTTATGGTTAGGATTAGGGTAAGATGGGTTAGGGTTAGGTTTATGAATAGGGTGTGGGTAATGGATGCATATGTTTTGCGTTGTTTTGCACTGGCCTAGAGGTCAATGTGGTGTTGTGTGCAGTGTAAGTGTCTGTATGTGTGAGAGTGGGAAGGGGGTAGAGGGCGGGGGCTGGGCTGGGATGGGGATGGGGGAGGGGTGGGGTGGGTGGGTTTTTTTTTTTTTTTTTTTTTTTTTTTTTTTTTTTTTTTTTAAAAGACAAAAACATATTAAATACAATCTGATAGAATAATAGTATAAAAGGACTGGTAAAAGTGCTAAAAAGTAAGTGCTAAAAGGTGAAGTGCTATAAAACCACACAAAGCAAAGGTGAAATAATGAAAGTATATACATAAGTGCTAGGTAAAAGAAGTAAAAGGTAACACATAAATAGTAAAAAACGCACACAAGATAAAAACACAATAACGAAACAAATAAGAAGATACCAGTCCTAATAAACTAAAACCATACAGAGTATAAGTGTTTAAATAAATAAATAATAAATAGTCAATAATTGATAAATAGTTAATAATTACTTTATACAGTTATAAAAGGAAACTAACAGGGGGAGGGAAGGAAACAGACAGGGAGACACAAGGGGGTAAAAACGTTTTTTATTTTTTAATTCAACTTTTCATTCAGCCCTGTGGGTAAAAGAGTATTTAATTTTAAAATCCACAGCCGCTCTGCTCTCTTTCTCTGGGCTGTGGACCAACCTGGATTCCCCTCCAGACCACAAGTCTTGAGATGTGCAATGTTGTGTGCTTGAAAGTGGGTGACTAGGTGTGTGTGGAGTTTGTTGTTGCGTATATTTCTGAGATGTTGTCGGAGGCGTATGCGGAGTGTGTGTTTGGTTTCTCCAATATAAATGATGTGGCAGATGGTGCAGGTGATGGCGTATACTAAATTGGGGGTGTCTAAGTTAAGGGGGTTGTTGGGGGCTGAAAGGTGGCTGTGAATGTTGGTGATGTAGTGCTGGGGCCTGAAATAAGTGTTTTCTTTGGGAGTGGGGGGCTTGAGATGACGGGTGAAGGTGGTTCTGATGAGTAAGTCCTTGAGGTTTTTATTGCGTTTATAAGCGGAAATGATTGTGGTGTTCTGGAATGCAGGGAGTGTTGTTTGTAATGTGGTGAAGTTGTGTTTCAGTTTATGGTGTAGATGTTGTGTGTGTTTTGAGAAGGTAGTGATGAGGGGTAGGATATGTGTGTCTGCAGGGGGGTCAAGGTTAGGGTTAGGAAGGATGTCTGGTATAGAGTGTGATGGTACGGCTGGGCTAGGGTTGAGATCAGAGTTGGGGTGAGAGGGCGGGTTAGGGTTAGGAATTGGGTAGGGGTCAAGGTTAGGGTTAGGAATTGGGTGTGGGTCAAGGTTAGGGTCAGGAATTGGGTGTGGGTCAAGGTTAGGGTCAGGAATTGGGTGTGGGTCAAGGTTAGGGTCAGGAATTGGGTGTGGGTCAAGGTTAGGGTCAGGAATTGGGTGTGGGTCAAGGTTAGGGTCAGGAAATGGGTGTGGGTGATGGATGTAATCAGTGTTTAATGGAAGGTGTGAGTTGGGAGGTGTGGAGGGCTGGATGACTTGAAAAGTGTCTGAGTGGGCCTGTGTGTGGCTGGGATGTTGTGTGTGAGGGATGTTTGAGTGGGTGGGAGCAAGACCGGACAGTGTTTCGTTCTTGATGGATCTGAGGAAGCGTTTTGAATAATGGCGTGTATGCAGGGCTTGGAAGAGGATTCTAATGGCGTGGTGGAGGTCTGAGGGGAATGAGCAAATGCGGTGAAAACGGATAATTTGTGATTTAATGATTGATCTAAATGTGTGTTTGGGGTGGTTGCTGTGTTTATGTAAAAGGGAATGTGTGTCTGTGGGTTTGAAATAAACTTTTGAACTAATGGCTTTGTGTGTGGGGGAGATGGGGGAGAAGAAGATGGTGGTGTCTAGGAAGTGTACCTGTTCTGGGTGAAATGTGGCCTTGAGTGTGATGTGTTGGTGATGGGAGTTGAGGGTGGCTAGGAAGGTATCGAAATCCGAAAGTGAGTGTGGCCAGGCTCCTATAATGTCGTCCAGAAAACGGAAATAGAATGTGGGTTGTAGGGGGCATTTGGCGAGGGCGGCTTGCTCCCACTCACTCATGTAAATGTTTGCATAACTGGGGGCAAATCTTTGGCCCATGGCAGTCCCATGAATTTGTAAAAAGAGTTTATTGTCAAATTGGAAATCGTTATGGGTGAGGCAGAGTTGAAGTAATTGTAGGAGGATGTTGTCTGGTCTGTCTGGGTCTGGGTGTTTACTGAAGGTGGTGCGGACGGCTTGGATGCCTGTGGTTGTGTCGATGTTGGTGTATAAACTGTCTACATCTAAGGTGAAAAGATGGGTGTTGTTTGGGACTACCATGGACCTGATCTTACTGAGGAAGTGGTAGGTGTCTTTGAGGTAGGAGGGATGTTTGGTGGAAATGGGGTTGAGGTGTGCGTCAATAAATATGGATATGTTGTATGTGGAGCTGTTGCAATCAGAGACAATGGGTCTACCAGGAGGAACTTCAAAGGGAATGGTCCAGGTTTCTGGGGGCTTGTGAATTTTTGGGAGGAGATAGAATTGGCGTGGGCGGGGGTTGTCTGGGCCGGAGAGGAAAATCTTCTGTTTGTGATTGATGTAACCTTGGTGGTAGAGGGTGGAGAGGTGGTGACGGATCTGGGACTGTGCTGAGGGTTGGGTGGACTGTGAGATGGGGCGGTAGTGTTGGATATTGTTGAGTTGTCTATTGGCTTCGGTGAGGTACTGATGGGTGTCCAAGATGACAATCTTGGATCCCTTGTCAGCTGGCTTGATGATGATGTTTGGGTTATTGCAGAGTTGTTTGATGGCCTGTTTTTCTGATGGAGTGATGTTGTTGACTGTGGGAAGGGGAGGGGGCCTTCTAAGGTGAAAAGTGAGGGTTTTCCTATCAGATTTGAGGTGCTTGAGGAGAGAAGTGTTGAGTTTGGAGGCGGGTGGTTCCCAGGTAGAAGGGTAGGTGAAGGGAGTGGGAGTGTGGGAGTTGTCTGTGCCAAAGTAGTCGTGTAGTTTGAGGCGGCGGTGAAAGTTGTGAATGTCCCTTTGAAGTTCCTCCTGGTTTTGGCGTGTGGTGTGGGGTATGAAGGTGAGACCTTTGTCCAAGAGTGATTGCTGTGAGGGTGTGAGGTGGAAGGAGGTGGAGAGGTTCAGGACAAGGTCATTTAAGGGAGTGGATGTTGATGGTGGGAGATGTGGTGAGGGGGCGGCAGTTGGAGGGGTAGCCAGGGTTGTGGTTGGAGCTAGTGTAAATTTAAGTAGGTCTGCCAGTGTGTGAAAATTGTTTGTGCTGTGGTGGGAGTCCAATGTATGTTATCAGCTGTTGTGTGGAAGAGGTGTTGGGGGATAGCGGGAATGTTGGGGAAGTGTGATGCAATGTATGTGTTAAGGTCTGTGAGTGTTTGTTGTTCTTGTGGGGTGAGGTTGGGGGAGAAGTTGATGAGAGGGATGTGTATGAGGGCATTGGGGAAGACTTCGGTGGCTTGTTTGTATAGTGTGAGTAATTGCTTGTAGCTGGTGTCTTTTGACTTGTGATTTTTATTGTTAATGCCTACTGATATAATGACTGAAGAAACATGTGGGATGGTGTCTGTGTGTGCAAGCAGTTGTGCAAAGTGGTAGATGGCTGCTCCGGGGTAGCTGTCTATTTGTATTTGTGGGTGAGTGAATGGGGGAATGCGGTTGAGGTTGGAGTCTCCTAGGAAGAGGATGGGTAGGTGTGATCTGATTTTCCATTCCTTTAGCTTTCTGTTGGGGGCAGAGGTGGCATGGTAGGTAGGATATGACAGGGGAATGTTCTGGGGATGCTGATGCAGTGAGGTGGATGGGAGTGTTGAGGGATTAGTATGAGTGGTGTGTGGTGAGAGGGACGACCCCGGCAACTCCACAGCTTGGTGGGTAGAGGGCTCAGATACGGTTCTGACAAGTTGGTTAACTTTGTTAGACCGCTCCTTCATCAGCGCCCTCCGTTGCTGCAGAGGTGCCGGTGAAGCCCTCTCCTTTTCCTGTTCCTGTTGGGAAGATGGGGAGAGGGTGAGGAGATCGGGTGTAAAACTCACCGCAGGGTTCTGAATGGGTGTGTGTGTGTTTGCGTTTGTGTTTGAGGGGAGAGGGTCGGAAGAGTCTGGTTGGCTGTGTAGGGTGTGGTGAAAATCTGCTGTGGTAGCAGCTTTGGGATGTGGGGATAGTTGCTGTGAGGGAAGGGCAGTTAATGTAATGTATGGGGAAAGCCTGTTAATTGTTTTGCGGCATTGAAGGGGGAGTACTGGTGAGGTGTCAGGGATCAGTGTATGTGTTGTGGATGTGGGTGGTGAGGTGGGTGGGCTGGGTGGGGGGCTGGGGTCAGACCTCAGGTGGGTAGGAGAAAGTGGGAATTCCTGAGGGTCTGAAGGAGAGGGAGGGAGAGAGAGAGAGAGAGGGGGAGGTAGAGAGGGAGGGGGAGGGAGAATGTTGGGTGGTGTATGTGGAGTTGTCTGTGTGGCCAAAGCCAGGGAACTGGGGGGACTGAATGCTTGATGAGATGTGGTTTGTGGTGAATGTGTTGTGGATGTGGATGGTGAGGCGGATGGGTTGGTAGTGGGGATGGGGTCAGACCTAGGGTGAGTGGGGAGGGATGGGAATTCTTGATGGTCTGAAGGAGAGGGAGGGAAAGTGTTGGGTGATGTAGGGCAAGTTGTGTGTGTGACTGAGTTTGGAGGAGTGGTGGGACAGAGGGCTTGATGGGCTGTAGTGAGTGTAGTGTCTGAAAGTCTGAACCTTTTTCTAGCCCAGCCGCTGGCTATTTGAAAGGCTTGGTTATTGTAGGGAGATGTGGTCTGGAGAAGGGAGGAGATTTGTGAGGTGTAATGGTTATGTAGAATGTGCATGTTTTGGTGCATCCAGTTTGTGGTGTTGTTATGTATGAGAGCTGCAGTCTGTGGTGTTGGGGCTGCTGGTTTAATGAATGTTGTCAGTTTATGTACTTGTCTGTTCATGCCTATGGGAAAGATGTGTGTATGTTGTACTGTGTCTATTATCTGTTTGTGGTGTGTGACTTGAATGAGTTTGAAGTAATGTTTTGCTTGTTGTCGTGTCTGGGGGTCCGGTTCCTGTCTGAGTGTGTTGGTGTATATGTCTGGTTGTTGGTGTGAGTGTGAGGGGTGGGGGTTGGGGAGCCGGCTGTTGGGTGTTGAGATATGCTTGTGAGTGAATGGAGGATGTGGGATGGGTTGTCTGTGTGTGATTTGTCTGTGGTTGGTGTGTGTGGTTTGTCTGTGGTTAAAGCGTGTTGTAGTAGTGTGGGGAGTGGGTAAGAGTGGTCTTGGGGTATGTATGCGGGATTGCAGACGTGGAACAGAGTAAAGGGGTAGAAGTGGAGGAATTTTTCTTGTGTAATGGTGGGAGCGTGTTGGTAATGGAAGGCTAGGTAATGTAGTGTGTGTTGGTGTAGGAAGTAAAGGTGTGGGCATTGCGGGACGTGTGTTATTTGTAGGTTTGGGAGGCATTGGAAAGGAAGGAAGAGTGTAGGGAGTAGCTGAGGGGTCGGGCACAAAGTGTGGTGACGATGGTGTGGGGTGAAATAAAACAAAGATCACTGGTACAATAAAAACGATATAAAAAAACCAAGAATCATTTAAAAGGAAAAAAACAAAAGATAAAGGTGGGTACAATGCAAATAAGGGTTGTTTGTGGAAGAAAAGAAAAGGGGGGGGGGGGGGGTTGTTTTAGGGAGAAGTTATTCTGATTGAGCGAAATGGGGAGTGAGTAAAATGTGTAAGTATTAGTCAGAAAATAAAAAAAATAATAAAAAAAATAATAAATTTTGGGGGGGGGGGGGGGTAAAGGGGGAAAACAAAAGGCTGTTGGGTAATGTAAGAAAGCAAAATGTTTGGACAAAAAGGGAGCAGTTGGGTCAATGTGTGGGGAGGCAAGGCATGGCGTGGTGGGGAGTGAGTAAAATGTGTAAGTATTAGTCAGAAAATAAAAAAGGGGGGGGGGGGGGGGGGAAATCAAATAGCTGTTGGGTAATGTGAGAAAGCAAAATGTTTGGACAAACAGGGAGCTGTTGGGTCAATGTGTGGGGAGGCAAGACATGGCGTGGCAGGGGAAATAGACAATAAATGTTAAAGGGGAAAGAGTGGGGCTAAATTCTGGCAGGGCTGGGCAAATGGAAATAAGGGGGCTAATAGGGCAAACTAAGGGTGGCTAGAAACAAGATTTAAAACAATGCTGTACAGATTAAAAACAAAAAACAAAAAAACTGTGGGTGTATCTTACCTTTAAAAGGGAGCAGGATGGCACAGGGTTGGAAGTGGTCCGTTCAAGATGCAATGCACTTTATTAAAACAGCCAATACAATCCAATCTTGTAGTTGAGTATTAAAACATCCAAGTGAAAAACAGGGCAAGTCCAGCTTGTTGAGGTTAAAACCTAAAACTCAAGCAATGGTTGAAAAAGAGTCCGTACTTTTTAAAAGGGTTGGAAAATCCTTAAAAAGGCTCTTAGTAAAAGGTAAGACAGTAAAAATTCCACAGATAGCAAGACAAATTTAAGAGCAAGCGCTTAAAAACCAATTGGGTCTTTAAAACTATTCAGCAGAGTGTTAAAACTTGTTCAGAAAGCCGACGTTTCGGAGTACATACTCCTTCATCAGGGCAGTGAGAACTAAAAGATTGTGTGGCATGGGCCTAAATCCTAACTGATGGGGAGGGGAAAGGGGATGTGCTGTCTTGAGGCAAGGGCCAGGATAGGTTGGAAAGCCAGGAGAAAGAAGTGATTGGTTCGTTTGAATTTAATTGGGCTGGGAGGCAGTTAGTCTGACTGAAGGTGGATGGGACTATATGAAATAAAAAGGGGGAGGGATTATGTCTTCTGTGGTGTAGAGGTTAAACTGGATGGTTTGCAACCCCAAGAGTCCCGGTTCAAGACCTGGGAAAGCTCAATTTTAGTGTATGAAAGAAGTGAGGGGGGGGAAAAAAAGGGAGATCAGGGTTAGAAAAACAATAAAGAAAACAACACTGAGGGTTGGTGTAGTGGTGAGGACACTGTCTCCCGGAGTGGATGGTCCGGGTTCAATGCTCTTTGGTGGTTATTTTTTCTTTTTAAAGGGGAGAAAAAAAGAATGACTAGGTGTAGAAAAGAAGGGGGGAGATGAGTTTTATAAGAAAATAGAGGAATAGGCTAATGAAAATAAAAGAGAAGGTACAAAACAAACTTTTTAAGGAAAAATCAGGGTGAGTTGTCCAACTAGGAGAAAATTACCATCTACAAATGTTTGGGTGTAGTGCAGTGGTGAGAGTGATGGTCTGGTGAGCAGGGGACCCGGGTTCAATTCCCATGACTGGCAAAATCAAATTGGGAAAAAAATTTAGAGATGCTCTGAGTATTTTATCTGAACGAAGCTATTGGGGGTAGTGTGAATGGATCATAAGGACATAGAAGACGAACTACGTAAGCCTCTCTGGTGTGATGGTGAGAGAGTGGCTCCGGTGTAACGGAGGCCCAGGTTCAATCCTGGACTTGGCAGACGCTGGTTCGGTGAAGATGGGGTGGGGGAGGTGGTGGGTAAGGGAAGTAATGTAAAAAGTGGGTAGGGAAAAGATATATGGTGGGTAGTGGAAGTAGAAGATGATGAGGTGATGTAGAAGGTGGGTAGGGGAGGCCAGGCTGTAAGATCTCTAAGATTACAGGTTCAAACCTAGACTTGGCAATGTGGGGGAGGTGATGTGGGGGAGGTGATGTAAGGTGGATAGGGGAAGTAATGGAGAAGGTGGGTAGGGGAAGTGATGTATGGCGGGTAAGGGAAGTAAGTATGGTGGGTAGAGGATGAAGAGATGATGTAGATGTTGGCTACGGGAATCCAGGCTGTGAGAACTGAATGAAGGTTAAAAGGAATAAATAAACAAAATGGATGGGATGGGGGTACTGGGAGAGGGATGGGTGACCAATGGCACGGGCGAGGTTAGGTTTATGAATAGGGTGTGGGTAATGGATGCATATGTTTTGCGTTGTTTTGCACTGGCCTAGAGGTCAATGTGGTGTTGTGTGCAGTGTAAGTGTCTGTATGTGTGAGAGTGGGAAGGGGGTAGAGGGCGGGGGCTGGGCTGGGATGGGGATGGGGGAGGGGTGGGGTGGGTGGGTTTTTTTTTTTTTTTTTTTTTTTTTTTTTTTTTTTTTTTTTTTTTAAAAGACAAAAACATATTAAATACAATCTGATAGAATAATAGTATAAAAGGACTGGTAAAAGTGCTAAAAAGTAAGTGCTAAAAGGTGAAGTGCTATAAAACCACACAAAGCAAAGGTGAAATAATGAAAGTATATACATAAGTGCTAGGTAAAAGAAGTAAAAGGTAACACATAAATAGTAAAAAAAGCACACAAGATAAAAACACAATAACGAAACAAATAAGAAGATACCAGTCCTAATAAACTAAAACCATACAGAGTATAAGTGTTTAAATAAATAAATAATAAATAGTCAATAATTGATAAATAGTTAATAATTACTTTATACAGTTATAAAAGGAAACTAACAGGGGGAGGGAAGGAAACAGACAGGGAGACACAAGGGGGTAAAAACGTTTTTTATTTTTTAATTCAACTTTTCATTCAGCCCTGTGGGTAAAAGAGTATTTAATTTTAAAATCCACAGCCGCTCTGCTCTCTTTCTCTGGGCTGTGGACCAACCTGGATTCCCCTCCAGACCACAAGTCTTGAGATGTGCAATGTTGTGTGCTTGAAAGTGGGTGACTAGGTGTGTGTGGAGTTTGTTGTTGCGTATATTTCTGAGATGTTGTCGGAGGCGTATGCGGAGTGTGTGTTTGGTTTCTCCAATATAAATGATGTGGCAGATGGTGCAGGTGATGGCGTATACTAAATTGGGGGTGTCTAAGTTAAGGGGGTTGTTGGGGGCTGAAAGGTGGCTGTGAATGTTGGTGATGTAGTGCTGGGGCCTGAAATAAGTGTTTTCTTTGGGAGTGGGGGGCTTGAGATGACGGGTGAAGGTGGTTCTGATGAGTAAGTCCTTGAGGTTTTTATTGCGTTTATAAGCGGAAATGATTGTGGTGTTCTGGAATGCAGGGAGTGTTGTTTGTAATGTGGTGAAGTTGTGTTTCAGTTTATGGTGTAGATGTTGTGTGTGTTTTGAGAAGGTAGTGATGAGGGGTAGGATATGTGTGTCTGCAGGGGGGTCAAGGTTAGGGTTAGGAAGGATGTCTGGTATAGAGTGTGATGGTACGGCTGGGCTAGGGTTGAGATCAGAGTTGGGGTGAGAGGGCGGGTTAGGGTTAGGAATTGGGTAGGGGTCAAGGTTAGGGTTAGGAATTGGGTGTGGGTCAAGGTTAGGGTCAGGAATTGGGTGTGGGTCAAGGTTAGGGTCAGGAATTGGGTGTGGGTCAAGGTTAGGGTCAGGAATTGGGTGTGGGTCAAGGTTAGGGTCAGGAATTGGGTGTGGGTCAAGGTTAGGGTCAGGAAATGGGTGTGGGTGATGGATGTAATCAGTGTTTAATGGAAGGTGTGAGTTGGGAGGTGTGGAGGGCTGGATGACTTGAAAAGTGTCTGAGTGGGCCTGTGTGTGGCTGGGATGTTGTGTGTGAGGGATGTTTGAGTGGGTGGGAGCAAGACCGGACAGTGTTTCGTTCTTGATGGATCTGAGGAAGCGTTTTGAATAATGGCGTGTATGCAGGGCTTGGAAGAGGATTCTAATGGCGTGGTGGAGGTCTGAGGGGAATGAGCAAATGCGGTGAAAACGGATAATTTGTGATTTAATGATTGATCTAAATGTGTGTTTGGGGTGGTTGCTGTGTTTATGTAAAAGGGAATGTGTGTCTGTGGGTTTGAAATAAACTTTTGAACTAATGGCTTTGTGTGTGGGGGAGATGGGGGAGAAGAAGATGGTGGTGTCTAGGAAGTGTACCTGTTCTGGGTGAAATGTGGCCTTGAGTGTGATGTGTTGGTGATGGGAGTTGAGGGTGGCTAGGAAGGTATCGAAATCCGAAAGTGAGTGTGGCCAGGCTCCTATAATGTCGTCCAGAAAACGGAAATAGAATGTGGGTTGTAGGGGGCATTTGGCGAGGGCGGCTTGCTCCCACTCACTCATGTAAATGTTTGCATAACTGGGGGCAAATCTTTGGCCCATGGCAGTCCCATGAATTTGTAAAAAGAGTTTATTGTCAAATTGGAAATCGTTATGGGTGAGGCAGAGTTGAAGTAATTGTAGGAGGATGTTGTCTGGTCTGTCTGGGTCTGGGTGTTTACTGAAGGTGGTGCGGACGGCTTGGATGCCTGTGGTTGTGTCGATGTTGGTGTATAAACTGTCTACATCTAAGGTGAAAAGATGGGTGTTGTTTGGGACTACCATGGACCTGATCTTACTGAGGAAGTGGTAGGTGTCTTTGAGGTAGGAGGGATGTTTGGTGGAAATGGGGTTGAGGTGTGCGTCAATAAATATGGATATGTTGTATGTGGAGCTGTTGCAATCAGAGACAATGGGTCTACCAGGAGGAACTTCAAAGGGAATGGTCCAGGTTTCTGGGGGCTTGTGAATTTTTGGGAGGAGATAGAATTGGCGTGGGCGGGGGTTGTCTGGGCCGGAGAGGAAAATCTTCTGTTTGTGATTGATGTAACCTTGGTGGTAGAGGGTGGAGAGGTGGTGACGGATCTGGGACTGTGCTGAGGGTTGGGTGGACTGTGAGATGGGGCGGTAGTGTTGGATATTGTTGAGTTGTCTATTGGCTTCGGTGAGGTACTGATGGGTGTCCAAGATGACAATCTTGGATCCCTTGTCAGCTGGCTTGATGATGATGTTTGGGTTATTGCAGAGTTGTTTGATGGCCTGTTTTTCTGATGGAGTGATGTTGTTGACTGTGGGAAGGGGAGGGGGCCTTCTAAGGTGAAAAGTGAGGGTTTTCCTATCAGATTTGAGGTGCTTGAGGAGAGAAGTGTTGAGTTTGGAGGCGGGTGGTTCCCAGGTAGAAGGGTAGGTGAAGGGAGTGGGAGTGTGGGAGTTGTCTGTGCCAAAGTAGTCGTGTAGTTTGAGGCGGCGGTGAAAGTTGTGAATGTCCCTTTGAAGTTCCTCCTGGTTTTGGCGTGTGGTGTGGGGTATGAAGGTGAGACCTTTGTCCAAGAGTGATTGCTGTGAGGGTGTGAGGTGGAAGGAGGTGGAGAGGTTCAGGACAAGGTCATTTAAGGGAGTGGATGTTGATGGTGGGAGATGTGGTGAGGGGGCGGCAGTTGGAGGGGTAGCCAGGGTTGTGGTTGGAGCTAGTGTAAATTTAAGTAGGTCTGCCAGTGTGTGAAAATTGTTTGTGCTGTGGTGGGAGTCCAATGTATGTTATCAGCTGTTGTGTGGAAGAGGTGTTGGGGGATAGCGGGAATGTTGGGGAAGTGTGATGCAATGTATGTGTTAAGGTCTGTGAGTGTTTGTTGTTCTTGTGGGGTGAGGTTGGGGGAGAAGTTGATGAGAGGGATGTGTATGAGGGCATTGGGGAAGACTTCGGTGGCTTGTTTGTATAGTGTGAGTAATTGCTTGTAGCTGGTGTCTTTTGACTTGTGATTTTTATTGTTAATGCCTACTGATATAATGACTGAAGAAACATGTGGGATGGTGTCTGTGTGTGCAAGCAGTTGTGCAAAGTGGTAGATGGCTGCTCCGGGGTAGCTGTCTATTTGTATTTGTGGGTGAGTGAATGGGGGAATGCGGTTGAGGTTGGAGTCTCCTAGGAAGAGGATGGGTAGGTGTGATCTGATTTTCCATTCCTTTAGCTTTCTGTTGGGGGCAGAGGTGGCATGGTAGGTAGGATATGACAGGGGAATGTTCTGGGGATGCTGATGCAGTGAGGTGGATGGGAGTGTTGAGGGATTAGTATGAGTGGTGTGTGGTGAGAGGGACGACCCCGGCAACTCCACAGCTTGGTGGGTAGAGGGCTCAGATACGGTTCTGACAAGTTGGTTAACTTTGTTAGACCGCTCCTTCATCAGCGCCCTCCGTTGCTGCAGAGGTGCCGGTGAAGCCCTCTCCTTTTCCTGTTCCTGTTGGGAAGATGGGGAGAGGGTGAGGAGATCGGGTGTAAAACTCACCGCAGGGTTCTGAATGGGTGTGTGTGTGTTTGCGTTTGTGTTTGAGGGGAGAGGGTCGGAAGAGTCTGGTTGGCTGTGTAGGGTGTGGTGAAAATCTGCTGTGGTAGCAGCTTTGGGATGTGGGGATAGTTGCTGTGAGGGAAGGGCAGTTAATGTAATGTATGGGGAAAGCCTGTTAATTGTTTTGCGGCATTGAAGGGGGAGTACTGGTGAGGTGTCAGGGATCAGTGTATGTGTTGTGGATGTGGGTGGTGAGGTGGGTGGGCTGGGTGGGGGGCTGGGGTCAGACCTCAGGTGGGTAGGAGAAAGTGGGAATTCCTGAGGGTCTGAAGGAGAGGGAGGGAGAGAGAGAGAGAGAGGGGGAGGTAGAGAGGGAGGGGGAGGGAGAATGTTGGGTGGTGTATGTGGAGTTGTCTGTGTGGCCAAAGCCAGGGAACTGGGGGGACTGAATGCTTGATGAGATGTGGTTTGTGGTGAATGTGTTGTGGATGTGGATGGTGAGGCGGATGGGTTGGTAGTGGGGATGGGGTCAGACCTAGGGTGAGTGGGGAGGGATGGGAATTCTTGATGGTCTGAAGGAGAGGGAGGGAAAGTGTTGGGTGATGTAGGGCAAGTTGTGTGTGTGACTGAGTTTGGAGGAGTGGTGGGACAGAGGGCTTGATGGGCTGTAGTGAGTGTAGTGTCTGAAAGTCTGAACCTTTTTCTAGCCCAGCCGCTGGCTATTTGAAAGGCTTGGTTATTGTAGGGAGATGTGGTCTGGAGAAGGGAGGAGATTTGTGAGGTGTAATGGTTATGTAGAATGTGCATGTTTTGGTGCATCCAGTTTGTGGTGTTGTTATGTATGAGAGCTGCAGTCTGTGGTGTTGGGGCTGCTGGTTTAATGAATGTTGTCAGTTTATGTACTTGTCTGTTCATGCCTATGGGAAAGATGTGTGTATGTTGTACTGTGTCTATTATCTGTTTGTGGTGTGTGACTTGAATGAGTTTGAAGTAATGTTTTGCTTGTTGTCGTGTCTGGGGGTCCGGTTCCTGTCTGAGTGTGTTGGTGTATATGTCTGGTTGTTGGTGTGAGTGTGAGGGGTGGGGGTTGGGGAGCCGGCTGTTGGGTGTTGAGATATGCTTGTGAGTGAATGGAGGATGTGGGATGGGTTGTCTGTGTGTGATTTGTCTGTGGTTGGTGTGTGTGGTTTGTCTGTGGTTAAAGCGTGTTGTAGTAGTGTGGGGAGTGGGTAAGAGTGGTCTTGGGGTATGTATGCGGGATTGCAGACGTGGAACAGAGTAAAGGGGTAGAAGTGGAGGAATTTTTCTTGTGTAATGGTGGGAGCGTGTTGGTAATGGAAGGCTAGGTAATGTAGTGTGTGTTGGTGTAGGAAGTAAAGGTGTGGGCATTGCGGGACGTGTGTTATTTGTAGGTTTGGGAGGCATTGGAAAGGAAGGAAGAGTGTAGGGAGTAGCTGAGGGGTCGGGCACAAAGTGTGGTGACGATGGTGTGGGGTGAAATAAAACAAAGATCACTGGTACAATAAAAACGATATAAAAAAACCAAGAATCATTTAAAAGGAAAAAAACAAAAGATAAAGGTGGGTACAATGCAAATAAGGGTTGTTTGTGGAAGAAAAGAAAAGGGGGGGGGGGGGGGTTGTTTTAGGGAGAAGTTATTCTGATTGAGCGAAATGGGGAGTGAGTAAAATGTGTAAGTATTAGTCAGAAAATAAAAAAAATAATAAAAAAAATAATAAATTTTGGGGGGGGGGGGGGGTAAAGGGGGAAAACAAAAGGCTGTTGGGTAATGTAAGAAAGCAAAATGTTTGGACAAAAAGGGAGCAGTTGGGTCAATGTGTGGGGAGGCAAGGCATGGCGTGGTGGGGAGTGAGTAAAATGTGTAAGTATTAGTCAGAAAATAAAAAAGGGGGGGGGGGGGGGGGGAAATCAAATAGCTGTTGGGTAATGTGAGAAAGCAAAATGTTTGGACAAACAGGGAGCTGTTGGGTCAATGTGTGGGGAGGCAAGACATGGCGTGGCAGGGGAAATAGACAATAAATGTTAAAGGGGAAAGAGTGGGGCTAAATTCTGGCAGGGCTGGGCAAATGGAAATAAGGGGGCTAATAGGGCAAACTAAGGGTGGCTAGAAACAAGATTTAAAACAATGCTGTACAGATTAAAAACAAAAAACAAAAAAACTGTGGGTGTATCTTACCTTTAAAAGGGAGCAGGATGGCACAGGGTTGGAAGTGGTCCGTTCAAGATGCAATGCACTTTATTAAAACAGCCAATACAATCCAATCTTGTAGTTGAGTATTAAAACATCCAAGTGAAAAACAGGGCAAGTCCAGCTTGTTGAGGTTAAAACCTAAAACTCAAGCAATGGTTGAAAAAGAGTCCGTACTTTTTAAAAGGGTTGGAAAATCCTTAAAAAGGCTCTTAGTAAAAGGTAAGACAGTAAAAATTCCACAGATAGCAAGACAAATTTAAGAGCAAGCGCTTAAAAACCAATTGGGTCTTTAAAACTATTCAGCAGAGTGTTAAAACTTGTTCAGAAAGCCGACGTTTCGGAGTACATACTCCTTCATCAGGGCAGTGAGAACTAAAAGATTGTGTGGCATGGGCCTAAATCCTAACTGATGGGGAGGGGAAAGGGGATGTGCTGTCTTGAGGCAAGGGCCAGGATAGGTTGGAAAGCCAGGAGAAAGAAGTGATTGGTTCGTTTGAATTTAATTGGGCTGGGAGGCAGTTAGTCTGACTGAAGGTGGATGGGACTATATGAAATAAAAAGGGGGAGGGATTATGTCTTCTGTGGTGTAGAGGTTAAACTGGATGGTTTGCAACCCCAAGAGTCCCGGTTCAAGACCTGGGAAAGCTCAATTTTAGTGTATGAAAGAAGTGAGGGGGGGGAAAAAAAGGGAGATCAGGGTTAGAAAAACAATAAAGAAAACAACACTGAGGGTTGGTGTAGTGGTGAGGACACTGTCTCCCGGAGTGGATGGTCCGGGTTCAATGCTCTTTGGTGGTTATTTTTTCTTTTTAAAGGGGAGAAAAAAAGAATGACTAGGTGTAGAAAAGAAGGGGGGAGATGAGTTTTATAAGAAAATAGAGGAATAGGCTAATGAAAATAAAAGAGAAGGTACAAAACAAACTTTTTAAGGAAAAATCAGGGTGAGTTGTCCAACTAGGAGAAAATTACCATCTACAAATGTTTGGGTGTAGTGCAGTGGTGAGAGTGATGGTCTGGTGAGCAGGGGACCCGGGTTCAATTCCCATGACTGGCAAAATCAAATTGGGAAAAAAATTTAGAGATGCTCTGAGTATTTTATCTGAACGAAGCTATTGGGGGTAGTGTGAATGGATCATAAGGACATAGAAGACGAACTACGTAAGCCTCTCTGGTGTGATGGTGAGAGAGTGGCTCCGGTGTAACGGAGGCCCAGGTTCAATCCTGGACTTGGCAGACGCTGGTTCGGTGAAGATGGGGTGGGGGAGGTGGTGGGTAAGGGAAGTAATGTAAAAAGTGGGTAGGGAAAAGATATATGGTGGGTAGTGGAAGTAGAAGATGATGAGGTGATGTAGAAGGTGGGTAGGGGAGGCCAGGCTGTAAGATCTCTAAGATTACAGGTTCAAACCTAGACTTGGCAATGTGGGGGAGGTGATGTGGGGGAGGTGATGTAAGGTGGATAGGGGAAGTAATGGAGAAGGTGGGTAGGGGAAGTGATGTATGGCGGGTAAGGGAAGTAAGTATGGTGGGTAGAGGATGAAGAGATGATGTAGATGTTGGCTACGGGAATCCAGGCTGTGAGAACTGAATGAAGGTTAAAAGGAATAAATAAACAAAATGGATGGGATGGGGGTACTGGGAGAGGGATGGGTGACCAATGGCACGGGCGAGGTTAGGTTTATGAATAGGGTGTGGGTAATGGATGCATATGTTTTGCGTTGTTTTGCACTGGCCTAGAGGTCAATGTGGTGTTGTGTGCAGTGTAAGTGTCTGTATGTGTGAGAGTGGGAAGGGGGTAGAGGGCGGGGGCTGGGCTGGGATGGGGATGGGGGAGGGGTGGGGTGGGTGGGTTTTTTTTTTTTTTTTTTTTTTTTTTTTTTTTTTTTTTTTTTAAAAGACAAAAACATATTAAATACAATCTGATAGAATAATAGTATAAAAGGACTGGTAAAAGTGCTAAAAAGTAAGTGCTAAAAGGTGAAGTGCTATAAAACCACACAAAGCAAAGGTGAAATAATGAAAGTATATACATAAGTGCTAGGTAAAAGAAGTAAAAGGTAACACATAAATAGTAAAAAAAGCACACAAGATAAAAACACAATAACGAAACAAATAAGAAGATACCAGTCCTAATAAACTAAAACCATACAGAGTATAAGTGTTTAAATAAATAAATAATAAATAGTCAATAATTGATAAATAGTTAATAATTACTTTATACAGTTATAAAAGGAAACTAACAGGGGGAGGGAAGGAAACAGACAGGGAGACACAAGGGGGTAAAAACGTTTTTTATTTTTTAATTCAACTTTTCATTCAGCCCTGTGGGTAAAAGAGTATTTAATTTTAAAATCCACAGCCGCTCTGCTCTCTTTCTCTGGGCTGTGGACCAACCTGGATTCCCCTCCAGACCACAAGTCTTGAGATGTGCAATGTTGTGTGCTTGAAAGTGGGTGACTAGGTGTGTGTGGAGTTTGTTGTTGCGTATATTTCTGAGATGTTGTCGGAGGCGTATGCGGAGTGTGTGTTTGGTTTCTCCAATATAAATGATGTGGCAGATGGTGCAGGTGATGGCGTATACTAAATTGGGGGTGTCTAAGTTAAGGGGGTTGTTGGGGGCTGAAAGGTGGCTGTGAATGTTGGTGATGTAGTGCTGGGGCCTGAAATAAGTGTTTTCTTTGGGAGTGGGGGGCTTGAGATGACGGGTGAAGGTGGTTCTGATGAGTAAGTCCTTGAGGTTTTTATTGCGTTTATAAGCGGAAATGATTGTGGTGTTCTGGAATGCAGGGAGTGTTGTTTGTAATGTGGTGAAGTTGTGTTTCAGTTTATAATCTAGGGTTAGGGTTAGGGTTAGGGTTAGGGTTAGGGTTAGGGTTAGGGTTAGGGTTAGGGTTAGGGTTAGGGTTAGGGTTAGAGTATAGGATGAAAGCGTACCTTGATACGCGTATCAGGCTCTGTTTTCAACTTTACTCCATGAAGGAAGGGTCGTAGAGAAAAATAAAGGACACACTCCAGATGCGCCTTTCGACGGCGGACACGCCTAAGTTGAAATTTTGTCGATCGGACTTACCGTTCAAAAGTTATTTCAAAAATAAGATTTTTTTTTGCTGTATCTCCGAAACCGGAAGTCTGAGCAAGTTGATTCCACACTGTCGTCTTCGCCGACCCCAACTTTGGCACAGTGGATTAAGGTTATGAGTCTCTCAGACTTTCACTTCCGGAGTTATAGAGCAAAAGGTGTTTCCCCATTGACTTCAATGGGATTTTTTTTTTTTTTTCCCCAAGTCCAACCCTAGTGGGTTTTTTTTATGCTTCCTGGGAAAAGTTGTCAGAAGCACGTTTCAGACCATGGGGAATCTATTGGACACCCTTTTTTGGTACATTTTTTTTCAAGTCAAATCAACCCAAGACAAGTCAAGTCAACCCAAGTCAAGTCAAGTCAACCCAAGTCAAGTCAAGTCAAGTCAACCCAAGTCAAGTCAAGTCAAGTTATTCCAAGTCAAGGCAAGTCAACCCAAGTCAACCCAAGTCAAGGCAAGTCAACCCAAGTCAAGTAAACCCAAGTCAAGTCAACCCAAGTCAACCATGCTTTGCCCCCATTGACAGGTTATGTTTAGTAGAAGTGTTTGATTCAGGTCATCTTTCATTATGCTAACATCGTGCTAAGATGTTCCCCATTGACAGGTTATGGTTAGTAGAAGTGTTTGATTGAGATGATCTAGGGTTAGGGTTAGGGTTAGGGTTAGGGTTAGGGTTAGGGTTAGGGTTAGGGTTAGGGTTAGGGTTAGGGTTAGGGTTAGGGGAAAAAAGAACCCTGTCCAGTCCAGGAAAATGCAAATAAGTACTAAACCGTAGAGGGGGTCTAAGGTTATGGTTAGGATTAGGGTAAGATGGGGGCGTAGGGTAAGATGGGGACTTGAGGTTATGGTTAGGATTAGGGTAAGATGGGGGCATGAAGTTATGGTTAGGAAATGGGGGGGGGGGGGGGGGGGGCCTTATGGTTAGGAATGGGGTAGCTTGGGTTATGGTTAGGAAAGGAATAGAGTTGGAAAAATAATAGACTCTAGGTTGTTCCTCAAAATGCATCCCGAGGACCAGATCAGGTTGGGCACTGGCCATCCCTAATGCCTCGTAATGAAGTGTTCCTCTAGGCCTCATTTAAACCTCTTGGGAATAAGGAGTCAAGTCTTTGGATCCACCGTCTTTCAAATGATAGTCTCATACCAATGGTCCAAGAGAAACTACTTTGTAGTCCCGAGATCTGTAGAGAAGACAGATTGTGTTTTAAGAAATGATCGACCAAATGTGTTTGTATTTCTTTTTTGTTTTTAATGTTGTGTATGTGTTGATACAACCGGGTGACTATTGAGTTTTTTGTTTGTCCTACATATTGTGTCTTGCATTTTTTGCAAGTGATTAAATAAATACAGTTTGTGGTTTGTGAGTTAATAGTTTGTTCTATTTTGTATACATATTTTGTGTGTTGATTAGTGACCCATAATTTTTGTTGGAACATCTTATGTTGTGTTTTGGATTTTTGTTGGTTTAATGGAGGCAATTTACTTTTAACCAATAAATCCTTGAGATTTTTATTTCTTCTGTACGCAGCAATGATTGAATGGTTTTGCAGATGAGGAGTGTTTAAAAGGAATTTTTCAAAGTTAGTTTTTGTTAGTCTATTGAGTTGTATGGTAGTTTTAGAGAAAGTGGATACGAATGGGATGATTGTATGTTCTGTATTTGGTCTTATTTTAGTTTCCAGGAATGTCCGCAGTGCCGTTCGGAGGAAGGAACGAGAGTAGCCTCTCTTTGTCAGAGACAAGAAAAGAATTTGTGTGGCCTTATAGAATTGTTCTTTATCAGAACAAATTCTGTGGTATCTTAATAATTGAGATTTAACAATCCCCCTGTATGTGTGTTTTGGATGGTAACTTGATTTAAATAACAGTGAGTGTGTGTCTGTGTCCTTAAAGTAGATTTTTGTGTCCAGCTGGTTGGTCTTTTGCCATCTTGGTCCTTTGTATGTAACTGTGTCCAGAAAATTGACCTCTGAGTCATGAAGTACATGTTTTATTGTTATTGATTTTGTGTGTGTATTCAAATGGTTTGCAAAGTCCAGGAAATCCTCTTTAGAATAGGTCCACACGCCCCAAATGTCGTCCAGGAAGCGGAAATAATGTAGAGGCCTGTGTGGAGCGGCCTTCAATGCTAATTCCTCCCAATTAGCCATAAAAATGTTAGCGTAGGAAGGAGCAAAACGTTTACCCATGGCCGTGCCTTTTACTTGTAAATAAAAGTGGGAATCAAATTCAAAATCATTTCTGGTGAGGCTAATTTCTAATAATTGCAAAAGATATGTGTCCGGTCTGTCCTTCTGTGGGTATTTAAGAAGCCATTTTTGTATTGCTTTAAGTCCTAATTCGGTCTCTATGTTGGTATATAAACTATCGATGTCAATTGTGAATAAGAATGCTGTCTGGGGAACTAAGATCTGGTTTATTTTTTCTATGAAGTGGTAAGTATCTTTTAAGTAGCTAGAGTGTTTTTGTGAGATTGGATTTAAGTAGTATTCTATATATTCCGCAATATGATATGTCTCACTCCCACAGTCAGATACAATAGGTCTTCCTGGTGGAATTTGACCTGGTATACTCCAACTTGCCGCATCCTTATGAATTTTTGGCAGTAAATAAAATAATCTTGGTCTAGGTGTGTCGTTTCCCATCAGATATTGTTTTTGTTTTTTATTCAGATATCCCTCATTGACTAATTTATCCAGTATGTTTTTAACCATTACCACTGTATCTAAATAAATCGGTTTCTGCAATGTTATATAGTGATCCAAATTGTTCAGTTGTCGAAGAGCCTCCCAGGTGTATTGTTCCCTATCTAAAATTACAATGGCATTACCCTTGTCTGCGGGCTTTATGACTATGTGGTTATTATTTTTCAATTGTTTTAAGGCCTCTAATTCTCCCTTATCTAAATTCGATTTAATGTTTGTCTCCCAATTTAAATTTTCATGAGCATAAATATCTGCTGCTACAATTTTCCTAATTGGTGGTGGTAGTTGATTAAATTTAGGTGTCCAATCTGATTTGGGGGTAAAGGGAATTTGGGGCGTTTTCTTCTTCCCTTCAAAATAGCTTTCCAATTTTAATCTTCGGTGGTATACCTGTAGGTCCCATTTTACCATTTGTTTTTGTTTTTTTATTGAGTGAGCTGTCGGGATGAAGGTGAGTCCCTTGTTCAATAGTGATATCTGGGTTATGGTAGGTTTAAATTTTTGGGATAAGTTGACCACAGTTTTAAGCCCCTTCTCGATATCGAGATTTATGGGGCTATGCAGTTTAACTCCCCAATCCAATGTTGAAGCATAGCCTTTGCTGTGTCCGCTGTCCAGTGCACTTGGTCCTCGTCTACTTCAAAATCCGTATGAGCTAACGGTGAGATGTGTCCTGTGTGTTCACGTATGTGTCTATTTAGATTTTCTAATATTTCGTGTTGTTCTACGGGGAGGTCAGATGAGAAATTTATTTGTGGGATCCAGATTTCTGCGTAGGGTAGTTTATCCTTGGCTGCTTTTACAGCCTTCTGTAATTGTTTGACTGCTGTATCTTTGCATTTTTGTTCCTTGTGATTGATTCCAAAAGCAAGTATGACTTTTTCCACTTTACAATGTATCACCGCCTTTCTGAGTATAGACTCCGCATGGGAGAAGTTTGCTCCCGGATAGCTGTCAATTTGTAAATCTCTGATCTCAAATGGTGGTATTCGGGAAAGATTGGAGTCACCAATGACTAGCCATTTCTTCCTAATTGTAACGCTCCAATCTACCATTTTCCTTGTGGTTTTTATGTGTCTAGTAGGTCTGCAGGTTGCAGTTGGTGTGGTCGGTGTGGTAAGTAGTGAAGACTGAGTGAGGTTTCGTCTTGTTAAGATTGGGGTAGACATTGGAGATGGAGTGGAGATACCCGTCCGGGTATGTCCGTGCACGTCCAGGCCAGCCGACCGGACTGGTGTAAGTCTGCACCGGCTAGTTATTTTCCGTTGTGTGGTGATTGGTGCGATTCGTATTGCTTTGATTGCGTCTGTGAGTGTATTACTTTCTGCTAAGTTATGTGGTATTTCGTTGTGTAATGTTTGTTCTTCTGTCTGTTCCAGGAGGTTATGGCTCGCTGGATCCAGGTCGATTATGTGAGTCGGTTCCAACTCAGAATGTAATGGCTGTGGGTCTGGTTGTTGAAGCTGTAACAGTTCCTCAGGTTGTGTTGTTTTTTCTTTGCAGGTAGTACTCTGCTGGGATAAACATGGTGTAATTTCCATGTTCACATCAACTTGGACGCAGGGGTTAGTACGTGGCCGAGGTCGGTCTTTCTTTGTCCTCGCCTCCAATGGTCCTGATGAATTACCAGGTTGGAAGATCGAGGAAAGTCCCGGCGAAGCAGGGACGGAGTGAGAATGTTGATTAATAGTCCTAATTGTTATTGGTATTTCTGGGGATTTTTCAAGTTGTGGGTCAATGGCTGGTGTTACATTAATCTCAGTTAAAAGCCCGTGTTCGGCCACAATCAGTGCTTCTGTTTGTTTCAGTGTGTCAGTGGTGAGTCTTCGTCCTAAATGGCGTTTAGCCCATCGTTCAGCGAGTTGGAATGCCACTCGCCAGTTTTCATCCAACAAAGGGATAAGCTCTTCCACAGATCGTCCAATTCCCAGTACGTAATGGTCTCTTAAGATAATTTTTGTGGTGTGAAGCCAATTCTTTGCATTGCCCCTAAGGAGCTCCTGTGTTGCTTCAGTGGGTTGGGCTGGTCTGATAGTATAGGATAAATAATCCTCCAGTTTTTTAAAGGTAAGTGGGTCTGCATCATCTGCGGTAATGTTGTGCATATGGTGAGTGAAGCGGATTAATTTTAAGATTGTTTTAGCCGTGGCCCTCAATTGGGGGCTGGCTGCCTTTTTTATAGTCGGTTGTGGAGTCCAATTTCTATTTCCCCTCTGGGGTGGCGGTGGAGCGAGTCTCTGTTGTCCCCGTGCGGGTCCACGGACCCTGTCCGCGTAGGTTACGTTGGCGTTAGTGGGGTTATCAGTCCTTGCTCGCTCATATCGGTTGTTTCGCCCATATGGCAGATGAGCTGTGCTGTTTCGCTCATGTGGAAGATGAGCTGTGTTGTAAAATTCTCGGTCCTGCTCATTTGGAAGATGAGCCGTGTTGTTTCGCTCATGTGGAAGATGAGCTGTGTTGTAAAATTCTCGTTTCTGTGTCCTATTTGTGGATTGAAAATGAAAATCACGGCGGTCCGCACTACGTGAATAGTAGGCCACATCGCCATGATGGTATTTGTTCATGTCTCTGTTTAGGTAGTTTCTGTCTCTGTTTAGGTAGTTTCTGTCTCTGTTTAAGTAGTTTGTGTCTCTGTTTAGGTAGTTTCTGTCTCTGTTTAGGTAGTTGTCGTCTCTGTTTAGGTAGTTGTCGTCTCTGTTTAGGTAGTTTCTGTCTCTTTGTCTTGCCATGCCATCTGAAAAATCATCATTGTGCCTAGATGGATGGAGATCAATTTTTCTGCGAGGAAAAAGTCGTCCTCTCCTGTAATGGACTTCTGTCCAGTTTTGTTCACTCATTTTTTGCAAAAAAGGCAAAAAGGTGACAAGAGAAAAAAAATATTTTTAAATGAATGGATCCTTGTTGTAAAATCTAACTAGAGTGCGCAACGTTTCGACAACAAATGTGTCTTCTTCAGGCTTTCTAGTTAGAATAGAGTAAATGTGTTTGATGTTCACTGTTCAGTGGTTGCAGAGCAAATGGCTCTGCCCCTGTGTGCTCAGCCTTAAATAGGTTTAACTCCTCCCACTAGAAGCATGATGCTTTCCGGTTGTGGAGTGAGAATATTATGCCCTGTTTGTCAAAAGGTGAGTCATTGTTAAATTGTGTTATATTTATATGCATAAAGATTTTGTAAACAGGATTTGTGTTTTTTTTGGTTAGGAAATTTATGTAAAGAAATATTGTTTTTAGGTTGTTTAAGTAAGTATGGTATACATTGTGTGTCTCAAGGTGATTTGACTGTAGACATGTCGTCTTTGTTTGAAAAAGGATTTTTAAATCATGGCTTGTGTTAAGCATTATGTATTTTGAGTGAAGTACATTTTAGATGGAATGGAGATATATGTCTGGGCATGTCTGGATATACATTTAATGTCTTAAGGTATTGTTTTCAGATGGTGTAGGTAAGTAAAGCAGAAATTGTCTGTCTAACAGTGTTTGAGATGTGAGTATGTTATCCTTGTGTGAATAAAGATTTTTTTATATCCCACACTTGTATTGTTTTTTATATAAAGCCTTTGTTTTAAGGCTGAATATGAAAGGGTAGAGTGAACACAGAACGAGATAGGGAGGCACTGGCGTGTTAGGGGAAAAAAGAACCCTGTCCAGTCCAGGAAAATGCAAATAAGTACTAAACCGTAGAGGGGGTCTAAGGTTATGGTTAGGATTAGGGTAAGATGGGGGCGTAGGGTAAGATGGGGACTTGAGGTTATGGTTAGGATTAGGGTAAGATGGGGGCATGAAGTTATGGTTAGGAAATGGGGGGGGGGGGGGGGGGGGGCCTTATGGTTAGGAATGGGGTAGCTTGGGTTATGGTTAGGAAAGGAATAGAGTTGGAAAAATAATAGACTCTAGGTTGTTCCTCAAAATGCATCCCGAGGACCAGATCAGGTTGGGCACTGGCCATCCCTAATGCCTCGTAATGAAGTGTTCCTCTAGGCCTCATTTAAACCTCTTGGGAATAAGGAGTCAAGTCTTTGGATCCACCGTCTTTCAAATGATAGTCTCATACCAATGGTCCAAGAGAAACTACTTTGTAGTCCCGAGATCTGTAGAGAAGACAGATTGTGTTTTAAGAAATGATCGACCAAATGTGTTTGTATTTCTTTTTTGTTTTTAATGTTGTGTATGTGTTGATACAACCGGGTGACTATTGAGTTTTTTGTTTGTCCTACATATTGTGTCTTGCATTTTTTGCAAGTGATTAAATAAATACAGTTTGTGGTTTGTGAGTTAATAGTTTGTTCTATTTTGTATACATATTTTGTGTGTTGATTAGTGACCCATAATTTTTGTTGGAACATCTTATGTTGTGTTTTGGATTTTTGTTGGTTTAATGGAGGCAATTTACTTTTAACCAATAAATCCTTGAGATTTTTATTTCTTCTGTACGCAGCAATGATTGAATGGTTTTGCAGATGAGGAGTGTTTAAAAGGAATTTTTCAAAGTTAGTTTTTGTTAGTCTATTGAGTTGTATGGTAGTTTTAGAGAAAGTGGATACGAATGGGATGATTGTATGTTCTGTATTTGGTCTTATTTTAGTTTCCAGGAATGTCCGCAGTGCCGTTCGGAGGAAGGAACGAGAGTAGCCTCTCTTTGTCAGAGACAAGAAAAGAATTTGTGTGGCCTTATAGAATTGTTCTTTATCAGAACAAATTCTGTGGTATCTTAATAATTGAGATTTAACAATCCCCCTGTATGTGTGTTTTGGATGGTAACTTGATTTAAATAACAGTGAGTGTGTGTCTGTGTCCTTAAAGTAGATTTTTGTGTCCAGCTGGTTGGTCTTTTGCCATCTTGGTCCTTTGTATGTAACTGTGTCCAGAAAATTGACCTCTGAGTCATGAAGTACATGTTTTATTGTTATTGATTTTGTGTGTGTATTCAAATGGTTTGCAAAGTCCAGGAAATCCTCTTTAGAATAGGTCCACACGCCCCAAATGTCGTCCAGGAAGCGGAAATAATGTAGAGGCCTGTGTGGAGCGGCCTTCAATGCTAATTCCTCCCAATTAGCCATAAAAATGTTAGCGTAGGAAGGAGCAAAACGTTTACCCATGGCCGTGCCTTTTACTTGTAAATAAAAGTGGGAATCAAATTCAAAATCATTTCTGGTGAGGCTAATTTCTAATAATTGCAAAAGATATGTGTCCGGTCTGTCCTTCTGTGGGTATTTAAGAAGCCATTTTTGTATTGCTTTAAGTCCTAATTCGGTCTCTATGTTGGTATATAAACTATCGATGTCAATTGTGAATAAGAATGCTGTCTGGGGAACTAAGATCTGGTTTATTTTTTCTATGAAGTGGTAAGTATCTTTTAAGTAGCTAGAGTGTTTTTGTGAGATTGGATTTAAGTAGTATTCTATATATTCCGCAATATGATATGTCTCACTCCCACAGTCAGATACAATAGGTCTTCCTGGTGGAATTTGACCTGGTATACTCCAACTTGCCGCATCCTTATGAATTTTTGGCAGTAAATAAAATAATCTTGGTCTAGGTGTGTCGTTTCCCATCAGATATTGTTTTTGTTTTTTATTCAGATATCCCTCATTGACTAATTTATCCAGTATGTTTTTAACCATTACCACTGTATCTAAATAAATCGGTTTCTGCAATGTTATATAGTGATCCAAATTGTTCAGTTGTCGAAGAGCCTCCCAGGTGTATTGTTCCCTATCTAAAATTACAATGGCATTACCCTTGTCTGCGGGCTTTATGACTATGTGGTTATTATTTTTCAATTGTTTTAAGGCCTCTAATTCTCCCTTATCTAAATTCGATTTAATGTTTGTCTCCCAATTTAAATTTTCATGAGCATAAATATCTGCTGCTACAATTTTCCTAATTGGTGGTGGTAGTTGATTAAATTTAGGTGTCCAATCTGATTTGGGGGTAAAGGGAATTTGGGGCGTTTTCTTCTTCCCTTCAAAATAGCTTTCCAATTTTAATCTTCGGTGGTATACCTGTAGGTCCCATTTTACCATTTGTTTTTGTTTTTTTATTGAGTGAGCTGTCGGGATGAAGGTGAGTCCCTTGTTCAATAGTGATATCTGGGTTATGGTAGGTTTAAATTTTTGGGATAAGTTGACCACAGTTTTAAGCCCCTTCTCGATATCGAGATTTATGGGGCTATGCAGTTTAACTCCCCAATCCAATGTTGAAGCATAGCCTTTGCTGTGTCCGCTGTCCAGTGCACTTGGTCCTCGTCTACTTCAAAATCCGTATGAGCTAACGGTGAGATGTGTCCTGTGTGTTCACGTATGTGTCTATTTAGATTTTCTAATATTTCGTGTTGTTCTACGGGGAGGTCAGATGAGAAATTTATTTGTGGGATCCAGATTTCTGCGTAGGGTAGTTTATCCTTGGCTGCTTTTACAGCCTTCTGTAATTGTTTGACTGCTGTATCTTTGCATTTTTGTTCCTTGTGATTGATTCCAAAAGCAAGTATGACTTTTTCCACTTTACAATGTATCACCGCCTTTCTGAGTATAGACTCCGCATGGGAGAAGTTTGCTCCCGGATAGCTGTCAATTTGTAAATCTCTGATCTCAAATGGTGGTATTCGGGAAAAGATTGGAGTCACCAATGACTAGCCATTTCTTCCTAATTGTAACGCTCCAATCTACCATTTTCCTTGTGGTTTTTATGTGTCTAGTAGGTCTGCAGGTTGCAGTTGGTGTGGTCGGTGTGGTCAGTAGTGAAGACTGAGTGAGGTTTCGTCTTGTTAAGATTGGGGTAAACATTGGAGATGGAGTGGAGATACCCGTCCGGGTATGTCCGTGCACGTCCAGGCCAGCCGACCGGACTGGTGTAAGTCTGCAACGGCTAGTTATTTTCCGTTGTGTGGTGATTGGTGCGATTCGTATTGCTTTGATTGCGTCTGTGAGTGTATTACTTTCTGCTAAGTTATGTGGTATTTCGTTGTGTAATGTTTGTTCTTCTGTCTGTTCCAGGAGGTTATGGCTCGCTGGATCCAGGTCGATTATGTGAGTCGGTTCCAACTCAGAAGGTAATGGCTGTGGGTCTGGTTGTTGAAGCTGTAACAGTTCCTCAGGTTGTGTTGTTTTTTCTTTGCAGGTAGTACTCTGCTGGGATAAACATGGTGTAATTTCCATGTTCACATCAACTTGGACGCAGGGGTTAGTACGTGGCCGAGGTCGGTCTTTCTTTGTCCTCGCCTCCAATGGTCCTGATGAATTACCAGGTTGGAAGATCGAGGAAAGTCCCGGCGAAGCAGGGACGGAGTGAAAATGTTGATTAATAGTCCTAATTGTTATTGGTATTTCTGGGGATTTAGATGGATGGAGATCAATTTTTCTGCGAGGAAAAAGTCGTCCTCTCCTGTAATGGACTTCTGTCCAGTTTTGTTCACTCATTTTTTGCAAAAAAGGCAAAAAGGTGACAAGAGAAAAAAATATTTTTAAATGAATGGATCCTTGTTGTAAAATCTAACTAGAGTGCGCAACGTTTCGACAACAAATGTGTCTTCTTCAGGCTTTCTAGTTAGAATAGAGTAACTGTGTTTGATGTTCACTGTTCAGTGGTTGCAGAGCAAATGGCTCTGCCCCTGTGTGCTCAGCCTTAAATAGGTTTAACTCCTCCCACTAGAAGCATGATGCTTTCCGGTTGTGGAGTGAGAATATTATGCCCTGTTTGTCAAAAGGTGAGCCATTGTTAAATTGTGTTATATTTATGTGCATAAAGATTTTGTAAACAGGATTTGTGTTTTTTTTGGTTAGGAAATTTATGTAAAGAAATATTGTTTTTAGGTTGTTTAAGTAAGTATGGTATACATTGTGTGTCTCAAGGTGATTTGACTGTAGATGTCGTCTTTGTGTGAAAAAGGATTTTTAAATCATGGCTTGGGTTAAGCATTATGTATTTTGAGTGAAGTACATTTTAGATGGAATGGAGATATATGTCTGGGCATGTCTGGATATACATTTAATGTCTTAAGGTATTGTTTTCAGATGGTGTAGGTAAGTAAAGCAGAAATTGTCTGTCTAACAGTGTTTGAGATGTGAGTATGTTATCCTTGTGTGAATAAAGATTTTTTTATATCCCACACTTGTATTGTTTTTTATATAAAGCCTTTGTTTTAAGGCTGAATATGAAGGGGTAGAGTGAACACAGAACGAGATAGGGAGGCACTGGCGTGTTAGGGGAAAAAAGAACCCTGTCCAGTCCAGGAAAATGCAGATAAGTACTAAACCGTAGAGGGGGTCTAAGGTTATGGTTAGGATTAGGGTAAGATGGGTTAGGGTTAGGTTTATGAATAGGGTGTGGGTAATGGATGCATATGTTTTGCGTTGTTTTGCACTGGCCTAGAGGTCAATGTGGTGTTGTGTGCAGTGTAAGTGTCTGTATGTGTGAGAGTGGGAAGGGGGTAGAGGGCGGGGGCTGGGCTGGGATGGGGATGGGGGAGGGGTGGGGTGGGTGGGTTTTTTTTTTTTTTTTTTTTTTTTTTTTTTTTTTTTTTTTTTAAAAGACAAAAACATATTAAATACAATCTGATAGAATAATAGTATAAAAGGACTGGTAAAAGTGCTAAAAAGTAAGTGCTAAAAGGTGAAGTGCTATAAAACCACACAAAGCAAAGGTGAAATAATGAAAGTATATACATAAGTGCTAGGTAAAAGAAGTAAAAGGTAACACATAAATAGTAAAAAACGCACACAAGATAAAAACACAATAACGAAACAAATAAGAAGATACCAGTCCTAATAAACTAAAACCATACAGAGTATAAGTGTTTAAATAAATAAATAATAAATAGTCAATAATTGATAAATAGTTAATAATTACTTTATACAGTTATAAAAGGAAACTAACAGGGGGAGGGAAGGAAACAGACAGGGAGACACAAGGGGGTAAAAACGTTTTTTATTTTTTAATTCAACTTTTCATTCAGCCCTGTGGGTAAAAGAGTATTTAATTTTAAAATCCACAGCCGCTCTGCTCTCTTTCTCTGGGCTGTGGACCAACCTGGATTCCCCTCCAGACCACAAGTCTTGAGATGTGCAATGTTGTGTGCTTGAAAGTGGGTGACTAGGTGTGTGTGGAGTTTGTTGTTGCGTATATTTCTGAGATGTTGTCGGAGGCGTATGCGGAGTGTGTGTTTGGTTTCTCCAATATAAATGATGTGGCAGATGGTGCAGGTGATGGCGTATACTAAATTGGGGGTGTCTAAGTTAAGGGGGTTGTTGGGGGCTGAAAGGTGGCTGTGAATGTTGGTGATGTAGTGCTGGGGCCTGAAATAAGTGTTTTCTTTGGGAGTGGGGGGCTTGAGATGACGGGTGAAGGTGGTTCTGATGAGTAAGTCCTTGAGGTTTTTATTGCGTTTATAAGCGGAAATGATTGTGGTGTTCTGGAATGCAGGGAGTGTTGTTTGTAATGTGGTGAAGTTGTGTTTCAGTTTATGGTGTAGATGTTGTGTGTGTTTTGAGAAGGTAGTGATGAGGGGTAGGATATGTGTGTCTGCAGGGGGGTCAAGGTTAGGGTTAGGAAGGATGTCTGGTATAGAGTGTGATGGTACGGCTGGGCTAGGGTTGAGATCAGAGTTGGGGTGAGAGGGCGGGTTAGGGTTAGGAATTGGGTAGGGGTCAAGGTTAGGGTTAGGAATTGGGTGTGGGTCAAGGTTAGGGTCAGGAATTGGGTGTGGGTCAAGGTTAGGGTCAGGAATTGGGTGTGGGTCAAGGTTAGGGTCAGGAATTTAGGGTTAGGGTTAGGGTTAGGGTTAGGGTTAGGGTTAGGGTTAGGGTTAGGGTTAGGGTTAGGGTTAGGGTTAGGGTTAGGGTTAGGGTTAGGGTTAGGGTTAGGGTTAGGGTTAGAGTATAGGATGAAAGCGTACCTTGATACGCGTATCAGGCTCTGTTTTCAACTTTACTCCATGAAGGAAGGGTCGTAGAGAAAAATAAAGGACACACTCCAGATGCGCCTTTCGACGGCGGACACGCCTAAGTTGAAATTTTGTCGATCGGACTTACCGTTCAAAAGTTATTTCAAAAATAAGATTTTTTTTTGCTGTATCTCCGAAACCGGAAGTCTGAGCAAGTTGATTCCACACTGTCGTCTTCGCCGACCCCAACTTTGGCACAGTGGATTAAGGTTATGAGTCTCTCAGACTTTCACTTCCGGAGTTATAGAGCAAAAGGTGTTTCCCCATTGACTTCAATGGGATTTTTTTTTTTTTTTCCCCAAGTCCAACCCTAGTGGGTTTTTTTTATGCTTCCTGGGAAAAGTTGTCAGAAGCACGTTTCAGACCATGGGGAATCTATTGGACACCCTTTTTTGGTACATTTTTTTTCAAGTCAAATCAACCCAAGACAAGTCAAGTCAACCCAAGTCAAGTCAAGTCAACCCAAGTCAAGTCAAGTCAAGTCAACCCAAGTCAAGTCAAGTCAAGTTATTCCAAGTCAAGGCAAGTCAACCCAAGTCAACCCAAGTCAAGGCAAGTCAACCCAAGTCAAGTAAACCCAAGTCAAGTCAACCCAAGTCAACCATGCTTTGCCCCCATTGACAGGTTATGTTTAGTAGAAGTGTTTGATTCAGGTCATCTTTCATTATGCTAACATCGTGCTAAGATGTTCCCCATTGACAGGTTATGGTTAGTAGAAGTGTTTGATTGAGATGATCTAGGGTTAGGGTTAGGGTTAGGGTTAGGGTTAGGGTTAGGGTTAGGGTTAGGGTTAGGGTTAGGGTTAGGGTTAGGGTTAGGGTTAGGGTTAGGGTTAGGGTTAGGGTTAGGGTTAGGGTTAGGGTTAGGGTTAGGGTTAGGGTTAGGGTTAGGGTTAGGGTTAGGGTTAGGGTTAGGGTTAGGGTTAGGGTTAGGGTTAGGGTTAGGGTTAGGGTTAGGGTTAGGGTTAGGGTTAGGGTTAGGGTTAGGGTTAGGGTTAGGGTTAGGGTTAGGGTTAGGGTTAGGGTTAGGGTTAGGGTTAGGGTTAGGGTTAGGGTTAGGGTTAGGGTTAGGGTTAGGGTTAGGGTTAGGGTTAGGGTTAGGGTTAGGGTTAGGGTTAGGGTTAGGGTTAGGGTTAGGGTTAGGGTTAGGGTTAGGGTTAGGGTTAGGGTTAGGGTTAGGGTTAGGGTTAGGGTTAGGGTTAGGGTTAGGGTTAGGGTTAGGGTTAGGGTTAGGGTTAGGGTTAGGGTTAGGGTTAGGGTTAGGGTTAGGGTTAGGGTTAGGGTTAGGGTTAGGGTTAGGGTTAGGGTTAGGGTTAGGGTTAGGGTTAGGGTTAGGGTTAGGGTTAGGGTTAGGGTTAGGGTTAGGGTTAGGGTTAGGGTTAGGGTTAGGGTTAGGGTTAGGGTTAGGGTTAGGGTTAGGGTTAGGGTTAGGGTTAGGGTTAGGGTTAGGGTTAGGGTTAGGGTTAGGGTTAGGGTTAGGGTTAGGGTTAGGGTTAGGGTTAGGGTTAGGGTTAGGGTTAGGGTTAGGGTTAGGGTTAGGGTTAGGGTTAGGGTTAGGGTTAGGGTTAGGGTTAGGGTTAGGGTTAGGGTTAGGGTTAGGGTTAGGGTTAGGGTTAGGGTTAGGGTTAGGGTTAGGGTTAGGGTTAGGGTTAGGGTTAGGGTTAGGGTTAGGGTTAGGGTTAGGGTTAGGGTTAGGGTTAGGGTTAGGGTTAGGGTTAGGGTTAGGGTTAGGGTTAGGGTTAGGGTTAGGGTTAGGGTTAGGGTTAGGGTTAGGGTTAGGGTTAGGGTTAGGGTTAGGGTTAGGGTTAGGGTTAGGGTTAGGGTTAGGGTTAGGGTTAGGGTTAGGGTTAGGGTTAGGGTTAGGGTTAGGGTTAGGGTTAGGGTTAGGGTTAGGGTTAGGGTTAGGGTTAGGGTTAGGGTTAGGGTTAGGGTTAGGGTTAGGGTTAGGGTTAGGGTTAGGGTTAGGGTTAGGGTTAGGGTTAGGGTTAGGGTTAGGGTTAGGGTTAGGGTTAGGGTTAGGGTTAGGGTTAGGGTTAGGGTTAGGGTTAGGGTTAGGGTTAGGGTTAGGGTTAGGGTTAGGGTTAGGGTTAGGGTTAGGGTTAGGGTTAGGGTTAGGGTTAGGGTTAGGGTTAGGGTTAGGGTTAGGGTTAGGGTTAGGGTTAGGGTTAGGGTTAGGGTTAGGGTTAGGGTTAGGGTTAGGGTTAGGGTTAGGGTTAGGGTTAGGGTTAGGGTTAGGGTTAGGGTTAGGGTTAGGGTTAGGGTTAGGGTTAGGGTTAGGGTTAGGGTTAGGGTTAGGGTTAGGGTTAGGGTTAGGGTTAGGGTTAGGGTTAGGGTTAGGGTTAGGGTTAGGGTTAGGGTTAGGGTTAGGGTTAGGGTTAGGGTTAGGGTTAGGGTTAGGGTTAGGGTTAGGGTTAGGGTTAGGGTTAGGGTTAGGGTTAGGGTTAGGGTTAGGGTTAGGGTTAGGGTTAGGGTTAGGGTTAGGGTTAGGGTTAGGGTTAGGGTTAGGGTTAGGGTTAGGGTTAGGGTTAGGGTTAGGGTTAGGGTTAGGGTTAGGGTTAGGGTTAGGGTTAGGGTTAGGGTTAGGGTTAGGGTTAGGGTTAGGGTTAGGGTTAGGGTTAGGGTTAGGGTTAGGGTTAGGGTTAGGGTTAGGGTTAGGGTTAGGGTTAGGGTTAGGGTTAGGGTTAGGGTTAGGGTTAGGGTTAGGGTTAGGGTTAGGGTTAGGGTTAGGGTTAGGGTTAGGGTTAGGGTTAGGGTTAGGGTTAGGGTTAGGGTTAGGGTTAGGGTTAGGGTTAGGGTTAGGGTTAGGGTTAGGGTTAGGGTTAGGGTTAGGGTTAGGGTTAGGGTTAGGGTTAGGGTTAGGGTTAGGGTTAGGGTTAGGGTTAGGGTTAGGGTTAGGGTTAGGGTTAGGGTTAGGGTTAGGGTTAGGGTTAGGGTTAGGGTTAGGGTTAGGGTTAGGGTTAGGGTTAGGGTTAGGGTTAGGGTTAGGGTTAGGGTTAGGGTTAGGGTTAGGGTTAGGGTTAGGGTTAGGGTTAGGGTTAGGGTTAGGGTTAGGGTTAGGGTTAGGGTTAGGGTTAGGGTTAGGGTTAGGGTTAGGGTTAGGGTTAGGGTTAGGGTTAGGGTTAGGGTTAGGGTTAGGGTTAGGGTTAGGGTTAGGGTTAGGGTTAGGGTTAGGGTTAGGGTTAGGGTTAGGGTTAGGGTTAGGGTTAGGGTTAGGGTTAGGGTTAGGGTTAGGGTTAGGGTTAGGGTTAGGGTTAGGGTTAGGGTTAGGGTTAGGGTTAGGGTTAGGGTTAGGGTTAGGGTTAGGGTTAGGGTTAGGGTTAGGGTTAGGGTTAGGGTTAGGGTTAGGGTTAGGGTTAGGGTTAGGGTTAGGGTTAGGGTTAGGGTTAGGGTTAGGGTTAGGGTTAGGGTTAGGGTTAGGGTTAGGGTTAGGGTTAGGGTTAGGGTTAGGGTTAGGGTTAGGGTTAGGGTTAGGGTTAGGGTTAGGGTTAGGGTTAGGGTTAGGGTTAGGGTTAGGGTTAGGGTTAGGGTTAGGGTTAGGGTTAGGGTTAGGGTTAGGGTTAGGGTTAGGGTTAGGGTTAGGGTTAGGGTTAGGGTTAGGGTTAGGGTTAGGGTTAGGGTTAGGGTTAGGGTTAGGGTTAGGGTTAGGGTTAGGGTTAGGGTTAGGGTTAGGGTTAGGGTTAGGGTTAGGGTTAGGGTTAGGGTTAGGGTTAGGGTTAGGGTTAGGGTTAGGGTTAGGGTTAGGGTTAGGGTTAGGGTTAGGGTTAGGGTTAGGGTTAGGGTTAGGGTTAGGGTTAGGGTTAGGGTTAGGGTTAGGGTTAGGGTTAGGGTTAGGGTTAGGGTTAGGGTTAGGGTTAGGGTTAGGGTTAGGGTTAGGGTTAGGGTTAGGGTTAGGGTTAGGGTTAGGGTTAGGGTTAGGGTTAGGGTTAGGGTTAGGGTTAGGGTTAGGGTTAGGGTTAGGGTTAGGGTTAGGGTTAGGGTTAGGGTTAGGGTTAGGGTTAGGGTTAGGGTTAGGGTTAGGGTTAGGGTTAGGGTTAGGGTTAGGGTTAGGGTTAGGGTTAGGGTTAGGGTTAGGGTTAGGGTTAGGGTTAGGGTTAGGGTTAGGGTTAGGGTTAGGGTTAGGGTTAGGGTTAGGGTTAGGGTTAGGGTTAGGGTTAGGGTTAGGGTTAGGGTTAGGGTTAGGGTTAGGGTTAGGGTTAGGGTTAGGGTTAGGGTTAGGGTTAGGGTTAGGGTTAGGGTTAGGGTTAGGGTTAGGGTTAGGGTTAGGGTTAGGGTTAGGGTTAGGGTTAGGGTTAGGGTTAGGGTTAGGGTTAGGGTTAGGGTTAGGGTTAGGGTTAGGGTTAGGGTTAGGGTTAGGGTTAGGGTTAGGGTTAGGGTTAGGGTTAGGGTTAGGGTTAGGGTTAGGGTTAGGGTTAGGGTTAGGGTTAGGGTTAGGGTTAGGGTTAGGGTTAGGGTTAGGGTTAGGGTTAGGGTTAGGGTTAGGGTTAGGGTTAGGGTTAGGGTTAGGGTTAGGGTTAGGGTTAGGGTTAGGGTTAGGGTTAGGGTTAGGGTTAGGGTTAGGGTTAGGGTTAGGGTTAGGGTTAGGGTTAGGGTTAGGGTTAGGGTTAGGGTTAGGGTTAGGGTTAGGGTTAGGGTTAGGGTTAGGGTTAGGGTTAGGGTTAGGGTTAGGGTTAGGGTTAGGGTTAGGGTTAGGGTTAGGGTTAGGGTTAGGGTTAGGGTTAGGGTTAGGGTTAGGGTTAGGGTTAGGGTTAGGGTTAGGGTTAGGGTTAGGGTTAGGGTTAGGGTTAGGGTTAGGGTTAGGGTTAGGGTTAGGGTTAGGGTTAGGGTTAGGGTTAGGGTTAGGGTTAGGGTTAGGGTTAGGGTTAGGGTTAGGGTTAGGGTTAGGGTTAGGGTTAGGGTTAGGGTTAGGGTTAGGGTTAGGGTTAGGGTTAGGGTTAGGGTTAGGGTTAGGGTTAGGGTTAGGGTTAGGGTTAGGGTTAGGGTTAGGGTTAGGGTTAGGGTTAGGGTTAGGGTTAGGGTTAGGGTTAGGGTTAGGGTTAGGGTTAGGGTTAGGGTTAGGGTTAGGGTTAGGGTTAGGGTTAGGGTTAGGGTTAGGGTTAGGGTTAGGGTTAGGGTTAGGGTTAGGGTTAGGGTTAGGGTTAGGGTTAGGGTTAGGGTTAGGGTTAGGGTTAGGGTTAGGGTTAGGGTTAGGGTTAGGGTTAGGGTTAGGGTTAGGGTTAGGGTTAGGGTTAGGGTTAGGGTTAGGGTTAGGGTTAGGGTTAGGGTTAGGGTTAGGGTTAGGGTTAGGGTTAGGGTTAGGGTTAGGGTTAGGGTTAGGGTTAGGGTTAGGGTTAGGGTTAGGGTTAGGGTTAGGGTTAGGGTTAGGGTTAGGGTTAGGGTTAGGGTTAGGGTTAGGGTTAGGGTTAGGGTTAGGGTTAGGGTTAGGGTTAGGGTTAGGGTTAGGGTTAGGGTTAGGGTTAGGGTTAGGGTTAGGGTTAGGGTTAGGGTTAGGGTTAGGGTTAGGGTTAGGGTTAGGGTTAGGGTTAGGGTTAGGGTTAGGGTTAGGGTTAGGGTTAGGGTTAGGGTTAGGGTTAGGGTTAGGGTTAGGGTTAGGGTTAGGGTTAGGGTTAGGGTTAGGGTTAGGGTTAGGGTTAGGGTTAGGGTTAGGGTTAGGGTTAGGGTTAGGGTTAGGGTTAGGGTTAGGGTTAGGGTTAGGGTTAGGGTTAGGGTTAGGGTTAGGGTTAGGGTTAGGGTTAGGGTTAGGGTTAGGGTTAGGGTTAGGGTTAGGGTTAGGGTTAGGGTTAGGGTTAGGGTTAGGGTTAGGGTTAGGGTTAGGGTTAGGGTTAGGGTTAGGGTTAGGGTTAGGGTTAGGGTTAGGGTTAGGGTTAGGGTTAGGGTTAGGGTTAGGGTTAGGGTTAGGGTTAGGGTTAGGGTTAGGGTTAGGGTTAGGGTTAGGGTTAGGGTTAGGGTTAGGGTTAGGGTTAGGGTTAGGGTTAGGGTTAGGGTTAGGGTTAGGGTTAGGGTTAGGGTTAGGGTTAGGGTTAGGGTTAGGGTTAGGGTTAGGGTTAGGGTTAGGGTTAGGGTTAGGGTTAGGGTTAGGGTTAGGGTTAGGGTTAGGGTTAGGGTTAGGGTTAGGGTTAGGGTTAGGGTTAGGGTTAGGGTTAGGGTTAGGGTTAGGGTTAGGGTTAGGGTTAGGGTTAGGGTTAGGGTTAGGGTTAGGGTTAGGGTTAGGGTTAGGGTTAGGGTTAGGGTTAGGGTTAGGGTTAGGGTTAGGGTTAGGGTTAGGGTTAGGGTTAGGGTTAGGGTTAGGGTTAGGGTTAGGGTTAGGGTTAGGGTTAGGGTTAGGGTTAGGGTTAGGGTTAGGGTTAGGGTTAGGGTTAGGGTTAGGGTTAGGGTTAGGGTTAGGGTTAGGGTTAGGGTTAGGGTTAGGGTTAGGGTTAGGGTTAGGGTTAGGGTTAGGGTTAGGGTTAGGGTTAGGGTTAGGGTTAGGGTTAGGGTTAGGGTTAGGGTTAGGGTTAGGGTTAGGGTTAGGGTTAGGGTTAGGGTTAGGGTTAGGGTTAGGGTTAGGGTTAGGGTTAGGGTTAGGGTTAGGGTTAGGGTTAGGGTTAGGGTTAGGGTTAGGGTTAGGGTTAGGGTTAGGGTTAGGGTTAGGGTTAGGGTTAGGGTTAGGGTTAGGGTTAGGGTTAGGGTTAGGGTTAGGGTTAGGGTTAGGGTTAGGGTTAGGGTTAGGGTTAGGGTTAGGGTTAGGGTTAGGGTTAGGGTTAGGGTTAGGGTTAGGGTTAGGGTTAGGGTTAGGGTTAGGGTTAGGGTTAGGGTTAGGGTTAGGGTTAGGGTTAGGGTTAGGGTTAGGGTTAGGGTTAGGGTTAGGGTTAGGGTTAGGGTTAGGGTTAGGGTTAGGGTTAGGGTTAGGGTTAGGGTTAGGGTTAGGGTTAGGGTTAGGGTTAGGGTTAGGGTTAGGGTTAGGGTTAGGGTTAGGGTTAGGGTTAGGGTTAGGGTTAGGGTTAGGGTTAGGGTTAGGGTTAGGGTTAGGGTTAGGGTTAGGGTTAGGGTTAGGGTTAGGGTTAGGGTTAGGGTTAGGGTTAGGGTTAGGGTTAGGGTTAGGGTTAGGGTTAGGGTTAGGGTTAGGGTTAGGGTTAGGGTTAGGGTTAGGGTTAGGGTTAGGGTTAGGGTTAGGGTTAGGGTTAGGGTTAGGGTTAGGGTTAGGGTTAGGGTTTGGGTTAGGGTTAGGGTTAGGGTTAGGGTTAGGGTTAGGGTTAGGGTTAGGGTTAGGGTTAGGGTTAGGGTTAGGGTTAGGGTTAGGGTTAGGGTTAGGGTTAGGGTTAGGGTTAGGGTTAGGGTTAGGGTTAGGGTTAGGGTTAGGGTTAGGGTTAGGGTTAGGGTTAGGGTTAGGGTTAGGGTTAGGGTTAGGGTTAGGGTTAGGGTTAGGGTTAGGGTTAGGGTTAGGGTTAGGGTTAGGGTTAGGGTTAGGGTTAGGGTTAGGGTTAGGGTTAGGGTTAGGGTTAGGGTTAGGGTTAGGGTTAGGGTTAGGGTTAGGGTTAGGGTTAGGGTTAGGGTTAGGGTTAGGGTTAGGGTTAG